>NW_027254707.1:1127500-1195000 GCF_044704955.1 Pristiophorus japonicus | reverse complement strand
CACACACAGATATATACAAATATAGATACACACACACACACAGATATATATAAATATATATAGACACACACACACATATATATATATAAATATATATAGACACACACACACATATAGATACAAATATAGATACACACACACACATATATATATAAATATATATAGACACACACACATATATATACAAATATAGATACACACACACACAGATATATATATATATAAATATACATAGACACACGCACACAGATATATATATAAATATATATAGACACACACAACCTGATATACACAAATATAGATACACACACACACATACAGATATATATAAATATATATAGACACACACACACAGATATATATAAATATATATAGACACACAAACACACAGATATATATAAATATATATAGACACACACACACAGATATAAACAAATATATATAGACACACACACACACAGATATATATAAATATATATAGACACACACAGATATATATAAATATATATAGACACACACACACAGATATATATAAATATATATAGACACACAAACACACAGATATATACAAATGTATATAGACGCACACACACAAAGATATACATAAATATATATAGACACACACACACACACAGATATATATAAATATATATAGACACACACACACACAGATATATATAAATATATATAGACACACACACACAGATATATATAAATATATATAGACACACACACACAGATATAAACAAATATATATTGACACACACACACACAGATATATATAAATATATATAGACACACACAGATATATATAAATATATATAGACACACACACAGATATATATATAGACACACACACACACAGATATATATAAATATAGATATACACACACACACACAGATATATACTAATATATATAGACACACACAAACACAGATATATATAAATATATATATACACACACACAGATATATATAAATATATATAGACACACACACACAGATATATACAAATATATATAGACACACACACACACACAGATATATATAAATATATATAGACACACACACAGATACATATAAATATATATAGACACACACACACAGATATATATAGACACACACACAGATATATATATATATAAATATATATAGACACACACACACAGGTATATATAGATATATATAGACACACACACACACAGATATATATAAATATATAAAGACACACACACACAGATATATATAGACACACACACAGATATATATAAATATATATAGACACACACACAGGTATATATAGATATATATAGACACACACACACACAGATATATATAAATATTTATAGACGCACACACACACAGATATATAGAAATATATATCGATACACACACACACAGAGATATATGTATAAATATATATAGACACACACACAGATATATATATATATATATATATATATATATAGAAACACACACACACACAGATATATGTATAAATACATATCGACACACACACAGATATATATAAATATATATATAGACACACACACAGATATATGTAAATATATATAGACACACATACAGATATATATAAATATATATAGACACACACACACAGATATATATTAATATATATAGACACACACACAGATATATATAAATATATATCGACACACACACACACACAGATATATATAAATATATATATAAACACACACAGATATATATAAATATATATAGACACACACACACAGATATATATAAATATATATAGACACATACACACAGATATATATAAATATATATAGACACACACACACACAGATATATATAAATTTATATAGACACACACACAGATATATAAATATATATAGACACACACACACAGATATATATAAATATATATAGACACACACACAGATATATATAAATATATATATACACACACACATACAGATATATATAAATATATGTAGACACACACACACACACAGATATATATAAATATATATAGACCCACACACACAGATATATATATAAATATAGATAGCCACACACACACAGATATATAAATATAGAGACACACACACACACACACAGATATATATAAATATATATAGACACACACACACAGAAATATAAATATATTGACGCACACACACACACCGATATATATATATACATATAGACACACACACACAGATATATATAAATATATAAACACATACACACACATATATATAAATATATATAGACACACACACACAGATATATACAAATATAGATAGACACACACACACACACAGATATATATATAAATATATATAGACACACAAACACAGATATATATAAATACATATAGACGCACACACACAGATATATATAGATATATATAGACACACACATACACAGATATATATAAATATATATAGACACACACACAGATATATATAAATATATATAGACACACACACACACACAGATATATGTATAAATATATATAGACACACACACAGATATATATAAATATATATAGAAACACACACACACACAGATATATATATAAATATATATCGACACAGACAGATATATATAAAAATATATAGACACACACACAGATATATATAAATATATATAGACACACACACAGATATATATAGATATATATAGACACACACACACACAGATATATATAAATATATATAGACACACACACACACAGATATATAGAAATATATATCGATACACACACACACAGAGATATATGTATAAATATATATAGACACACACACAGATATATATATATATATATATATATATATATAGAAACACACACACACAGATATATGTATCAATACATATCGACACACACACAGATATAGATAAATATATATCGACACACACACACACACGGATATATATAAATATATATATAAACACACACAGATATATATAAATATATATAGACACACACACACAGATATATATAAATATATATAGACACATACACACAGATATATATAAATATATATAGACACACACACACACAGATATATATAAATTTATATAGACACACACACAGATATATAAATATATATAGAAACACACACACAGATATATATATATATATAAAGATATATAGACACACACACACAGATATATATAACTATATATAGACACACACACAGATATATATAAATATATATATACACACACACATACAGATATATATAAATATATGTAGACACACACACACACACAGATATATATAAATATATATAGACACACACACACAGATATATAAATATATAGACGCACACACACACACAGATATATATAAATATATATAGACACACACACACAGATATATATAAATATATAAACACATACACACACATATATATAAATATATATAGACACACACACACAGATATATACAAATATAGCTAGACACACACACACACACAGATATATATAAATATACATCGACACACACAAACAGATATATACAAATATATATAGACACACACACACACAGAATAATATATAAATATATATAGACACACACACACAGATATATATAAATATATATAGACACACACACACAGATATATATAGACACACACACACACAGATATATATAAATATATATAGACACACACACACACAGATATATATAGATATATATAGACACACACACACACAGATATATATAAATATATATAGACACACACACACACAGATATATATAAATATATATAGACACACACACACAGATATATGTATAAATATATATTGACACACACACAGATATATATATATATATAGAAACACACACACACACAGATATATGTATAAATACATATCGACACACACAGATATATATAAATATATTTAGACACAGAGATATATATATAGACACACACACACACAGATATATATAAATATAGATACACACACACACACAGATATATACTAATATATATAGACACACACAAACACAGATATATATAAATATATATATACACACACACAGATATATATAAATATATATAGACACACACACACAGATATATACAAATATATATATAGACACACACACACACAGAGATATATATAAATATATATAGACACACACACAGATATATATAAATATATATAGACACACACACACAGATATATATAGACACACACACAGATATATATATATATAAATATATATAGACACACACACACAGGTATATATAGATATATATAGACACACACACACACAGATATATATAAATATATATAGACACACACACACAGATATATATAGACACACACACACACAGATATATATAAATATATATAGACACACACACACACAGATATATATAGATATATATAGACACACACACACACAGATATATATAAATATATATAGACACACACACACACAGATATATATAAATATATATAGACACACACACACAGATATATGTATAAATATATATTGACACACACACAGATATATATATATATATAGAAACACACACACACACAGATATATGTATAAATACATATCGACACACACAGATATATATAAATATATTTAGACACAGAGATATATATATAGACACACACACACACAGATATATATAAATATAGATACACACACACACACAGATATATACTAATATATATAGACACACACAAACACAGATATATATAAATATATATATACACACACACAGATATATATAAATATATATAGACACACACACACAGATATATACAAATATATATATAGACACACACACACACAGAGATATATATAAATATATATAGACACACACACAGATATATATAAATATATATAGACACACACACACAGATATATATAGACACACACACAGATATATATATATATAAATATATATAGACACACACACACAGGTATATATAGATATATATAGACACACACACACACAGATATATATAAATATATATAGACACACACACACAGATATATATAGACACACACACAGATATATATAAATATATATAGACACACACACAGGTATATATAGATATATATAGACACACACACACACAGATATATATAAATATTTATAGACGCACACACACACAGATATATAGAAATATATATCGATACACACACACACAGAGATATATGTATAAATATATATAGACACACACACAGATATATATATATATATATATATATATATAGAAACACACACACACACAGATATATGTATAAATACATATCGACACACACACAGATATATATAAATATATATATAGACACACACACAGATATATGTAAATATATATAGACACACATACAGATATATATAAATATATATAGACACACACACACAGATATATATTAATATATATAGACACACACACAGATATATATAAATATATATCGACACACACACACACACAGATATATATAAATATATATATAAACACACACAGATATATATAAATATATATAGACACACACACACAGATATATATAAATATATATAGACACATACACACAGATATATATAAATATATATAGACACACACACACACAGATATATATAAATTTATATAGACACACACACAGATATATAAATATATATAGACACACACACACAGATATATATAAATATATATAGACACACACACAGATATATATAAATATATATATACACACACACATACAGATATATATAAATATATGTAGACACACACACACACACAGATATATATAAATATATATAGACCCACACACACAGATATATATATAAATATAGATAGCCACACACACACAGATATATAAATATAGAGACACACACACACACACAGATATATATAAATATATATAGACACACACACACAGATATATAAATATATAGACGCACACACACACACCGATATATATATATATATATAGACACACACACACAGATATATATAAATATATAAACACATACACACACATATATATAAATATATATAGACACACACACATAGATATATACAAATATAGATAGACACACACACACACACAGATATATATATAAATATATATAGACACACAAACACAGATATATATAAATACATATAGACGCACACACACAGATATATATAGATATATATAGACACACACATACACAGATATATATAAATATATATAGACACACACACAGATATATATAAATATATATAGACACACACACACACACAGATATATGTATAAATATATATAGACACACACACAGATATATATAAATATATATAGAAACACACACACACACAGATATATATATAAATATATATCGACACAGACAGATATATATAAAAATATATAGACACACACACAGATATATATAAATATATATAGACACACACACAGATATATATAGATATATATAGACACACACACACACAGATATATATAAATATATACAGACACACACACAGATATAGATAAATATATATAGACACACACACACACAGATATATAGAAATATATATCGATACACACACACACAGAGATATATGTATAAATATATATAGACACACACACAGATATATATATATATATATATATATATATATATAGAAACACACACACACACAGATATATGTATAAATACATATCGACACACACACAGATATAGATAAATATATATCGACACACACACACACACGGATATATATAAATATATATATAAACACACACAGATATATATAAATATATATAGACACACACACACAGATATATATAAATATATATAGACACATACACACAGATATATATAAATATATATAGACACACACACACACAGATATATATAAATTTATATAGACACACACACAGATATATAAATATATATAGAAACACACACACAGATATATATATATATATAAAGATATATAGACACACACACACAGATATATATAACTATATATAGACACACACACAGATATATATAAATATATATATACACACACACATACAGATATATATAAATATATGTAGACACACACACACACACAGATATATATAAATATATACAGACCCACACACACAGATATATATATAAATATAGATAGCCACACACACACAGATATATAAATATAGAGACACACACACACACACAGATATATATAAATATATATAGACACACACACACAGATATATAAATATATAGACGCACACACACACACAGATATATATAAATATATATAGACACACACACACAGATATATGTATAAATATATATTGACACACACACAGATATATATATATATATAGAAACACACACACACACAGATATATGTATAAATACATATCGACACACACAGATATATATAAATATATTTAGACACACACACAGATATATATAAATATATATAGACACACAAACAGATATGTATAAATATATATAGACACACACACACAGATATATATTAATATATATAGACACACACACAGATATATATAAATATATATCGACACACACACACACAAAGATATATATAAATATATATAGACACACACACACAGATATATATAAATATATATAGACAGACACACACACAGATATATATAAATTTATATGGACACACACACAGATGTATAAATATATATAGAAACACACACACAGATATATATATATATAAAGATATATAGACCCACACACACACAGATATATATATAAATACATATAGACACACACACAGATATATATAAATATATATATACACACACACATACAGATATATATAAATATATGTAGACACACACACACACAGATATATATAAATATATATAGACACACACACACAGACATATATATAAATATATAGACACACACACACACAGATATATATAAATATATATAGACACACACACACAGATATATTTAAATATATGTAGACACACACACACAGATATATATAAATATATATAGGCAGACACACATATATATATAGATATATATAGCCACACACACACAGATATATAAATATATAGACACACACACACACACAGATATATATAAATATATATAGACACACACACACAGATATAGTTAAATATATATAGACACACACACAGATATATATAAATATATATAGACACACACACACAGATATATATAAATATATATATAGACACACGCACACACAGATATACATATATAAATATAGACACACACACATATATATAAATATATATAGACACACACACACACACAGATTTTTATAAATATATATTGACACACACACAGATATATATAAATATATATAGTCACACACACAGATATATATATAAATATATATAGACACACACACACACACACACATATATATAAATATATATAGACACACACACAGATATATATATAAATATATATAGACACACACACATAGATATTTATATAAAAATATATATAGACACACACACACAGATATATACAAATATAGATACACACACACACACAGATATATATAAATATATACAGACGCACACACAGATATATTTATAAATATATATAGACACGCACACACAGATATATACAAATATAGACACACACACACAGATATATATAAATATATATAGACACACACACAGATATATACAAATATAGATACACACACGCACACAGATGTATATAAATATATATAGACACACACACACACACCGATATATATATATAAATATATATATAGATACACACAACCTGATATACACAAATATAGATACACACACACACACAGATATATATAAATATATATAGACACACACACACAGATATATATAAATATATATCGACACACACACACAGATATATACAAATATATACAGACGCACACACACAGATATATACTAATATATATAGACACACACAAACACAGATATATATAAATATATATATGCACACACACACAGATATATATAAATATATATAGACACACACACACACACAGATATATATAAATATATATAGACACACACACACACAGATATATATAAATATATATAGACACACACACCCAGATATATACAAATATATATAGACACACACACACACACAGATATATATAAATATATATAGACACACACACACAGATATATATAAATATATATAGACACACAGATATATATAAATATATATAGACATAAACACAGATATATATAAATATATATAGACACAGACACACAGATATATATAAATATATATAGACACACATACACACAGATATATATAAATATATATAGACACACACAAACACAGATATATATAAATATATATAAACACACACACAGATATATATAAATATATATAGACACACACACACAGATATATATAGATATATATAGACACACACACACACACACAGATATATATAAATATATATCGACACACACACACAGATATATATAGACACACACACAAAGAGATATATATAAATATATATAGACACACACACACACAGATATATATAAATATATATAGACACACACACACACACAGATATATGTATAAATATATATAGAAACACACAGATATATGTATATATATATGTAGAAACACACGCACACACAGATATATGTATAAATATATATCGACACAAACACAGATATATATAAATTTATATAGACACACACACAGATATATAAATATATATAGAAACACACACACAGATATATATATAAATATATATAGACACACATACACAGATATATATAAATATATATAGACACACTCACAGATATATATAAATATATATATACACACACACACACAGATATATATAAATATATATAGACACACACAGATATATATAAATATATATAGACACACACACAGAGATATGTATATAAATATATAGACACACACACACACACATATATATAAATATATATAGACACACACACACAGATATATTTAAATACATATAGACACACACACACAGATATAGATAAATATATCTAGACACACACACACACACAGATATATCTAAATATATCTAAATATATATAGATACACACACACAGATATATATAAATATATATAGACACACACACACAGATATATATAAATATATATAGACACATACACACACAGATATATATAAATATATATAGACACACACACACTCACAGATATATATAAATATATATTGACACACACACAGATATATATAAATATATATAGACACACACACACAGATATAAATAAATATATATAGACACACACAATGATATATATAAATATATATAGACACACACACAGATATATATAAATATATATAGACACAGACACACACACACACAGATATATATATAAATTTATATAGACACACACACAGATATATAAATATATATAGAAACACACACACAGATATATATATAAATATATATAGACACACACACAGATATATATAAATATATATAGACACACACACAGATATATATAAATATATATATAGACACACACACACAGATATATATAAATATATATAGACACACACAAACACAGATATATATAAATATATATAGACACACAGACAGATATATATATAAATATATAGACACACACACTCACAGATATATATAAATATATATAGACACACACACACACAGATATATTTAAATATATATAGACACACACACACAGATATATATATAAATATATAGAGACACACACACAGATATATATATATATAAATATAGACACACACACAGATATATATATAAATATATATAGACACACACACACACACACAGATATATATAAATATATATAGACGCACACACAGATATATATAAATATATATAGTCACACACACATATATATAAATATATATAGACACACACACACACAAAGATATATATAAATATATATAGACACACACACTGATATATATAAATATATATAGACACACACACAGATATATATATATAAATATATATAGACACACATACACAGATATATACAAATATAGATACACACACACACACACAGATATATATAAATATATATCGACACACGCACACAGATATATATATAGACACACACACATAGATATATACAAATATATATAGACACGCACACACACACAGAGATATATATAAATATATATAGACACACACACAGAGATATATATAAATATATATAGACACACACACAGAGATATATATATAAATATATATAGACACACACACACACAGATCTATATAAATATATTTAGACACACACACACACAGATATATGTATAAATATATATAGACACACACACACACGCAGATATATGTATAAATATATATCGACACACACACACAGATATATATAAATATATATAGACACACACACACACACAGAAATATATTAATATATATGGACACACACACCGATATATATAAATATATATCGACACACACACACACAGATATATATAAATATATATAGACACACACACACACACAGATATATATAAATATATATAGAAACACACACAGATATATATAAATATATTTAGTCACACACAAAGATATATATAAATATATATCGACACACACACACACAGAGATATATATAAATATATTTAGACACACACACAGATATATATAAATATATATAGACATACACACAGACATATATATATAAATATATATAGACACACACACACAGATATATACAAATATAGATACACACACACACAGATATATATAAATATATATAGACACACACACACAGATATATATAAATATATATAGACACACACACACATATATATACAAATATAGATACACACACACACAGATATATATAAATATATATAGACACACACACAGATATATACAAATATAGATACACACACACACAGATATATATAAATATATATAGACACACACACACAGATATATATATATATATATATAAATATACATAGACACACGCACACAGATATATATATAAATATATATAGACACACACAACCTGATATACACAAATATAGATACACACACACACACAGATATATATAAATATATATAGACACACACACACACAGATATATATAAATATATATAGACACACAAACACACAGATATATACAAATATATATAGACGCACACACACACAGATATACATAAATATTTAAAGACACACACACACACACAGATATATATATAAATATATATAGACGCACACACACACAGATATATATAAATATATATAGACACACACACACAGATATATATAAATATATATAGACACACACACAGATATAAACAAATATATATAGACACACACACACACAGATATATATAAATATATATAGACACACACATATATATATAAATACATATAGACACACACACAGATATATATAAATATATATATACACACACACATACAGATATATATAAATATATGTAGACACACACACACACAGATATATATAAATATATATAGACACACACACACAGACATATATATAAATATATAGACACACACACACACAGATATATATAAATATATATAGACACACACACACAGATATATTTAAATATATGTAGACACACACACACAGATATATATATAAATATATATAGGCAGACACACAGATATATATAGATATATATAGCCACACACACACAGATATATAAATATATAGACACACACACACACACAGATATATATAAATATATATAGGCACACACACACAGATATATTTAAATATATATAGACACACACACAGATATATATAAATATATATAGACACACACACACAGATATATATAAATATATATAGACACACGCACACACAGATATACATATATAAATATAGACACACACATATATATATAAATATATATAGACACACACACACACACAGATATATATAAATATATATTGACACACACACAGATATATATAAATATATATAGTCGCACACACAGATATATATATAAATATATATAGATACACACACACACACACAGATATATATAAATATATATAGACACACACACAGATATATATATAAATATATATAGACACACACACATAGATATTTATATAAAATATATATAGACACACACACACACACAGATATATATAAATATATAGAGACACACACACAGATATATATATAATTATATATAGACACACACACACAGATATATACAAATATAGATACACACACACACACAGATATATATAAATATATACAGACACACACACAGATATATTTATAAATATATATAGACACGCACTCACAGATATATACAAATATAGACACACACACACAGATATATATAAATATATATAGACACACACACAGATATATACAAATATAGATACACACACGCACACAGATGTATATAAATATATATAGACACACACACACACACAGATATATATATATAAAAATATACATAGACACACGCACACAGATATATATATAAATATATATAGATACACACAACCTGATATACACAAATATAGATACACACACACACACAGATATATATAAATATATATAGACACACACACACAGATATATATAAATATATATAGACACACACACACAGATATATTTAAATATATATAGACACACAGATATATATAAATATATATAGATATAAACACAGATATATATAAATATATATAGACACATACACACAGATATATATAAATATATATAGACACACACACACAGATATATACAAATAAATATAGACACACACACACACACAGATATATATAAATATATATAGACACACACACACAGATATATATAAATATATTTAGACACATACACACAGATATATATAGATATATATAGACACACACACACACACACAGATATATATAAATATATATAGACACACACACACAGATATATATAGACAAACACACACACAGAGATATATATAAATATATATAGACACACACACACACAGATATATATAAATATATATAGACACACACACACACACAGATATATGTATAAATATATATAGAAACACACAGATATATGTATGTATATATGTAGAAACACACACACACACAGATATATGTATAAATATATATCGACACACACACAGATATATATAAATATATATAGACACACATACAGATATATATAAATATATATAGACACAGACACACACAGATATATATTAATATATATAGACACACACACAGATATATATAAATATATATCGACACACACACACACACAGATATATATATAAATATATATAGACACACACACAGATATATAGAAATATATATAGACACACACACACACAGATATATATAAATATATATAGACACACACACACAGATATATATATAAATATATATAGACACACACACACACATATATATCTAAACATATATAGACACACACACACACAGATATATATAAATATATATAGACACACACACAGATATATATAAATATATATAGACTCACACACACACAGATATATATAAATATATATAGACACACACACACACAGATATATATATATATAAATATACATAGACACACGCACAGAGATATATATATAAATATATATAGATACACACAACCTGATATACACAAATATAGATACACACACACACACAGATATATATAAATATATATATAGACACACACACACAGATATATATAAATATATATCGACACACACACACAGATATATACAAATATATATAGACGCACACACACAGATATATACTAATATATATAGACACACACAAACACAGATATATATAAATATATATACACACACATCCAGATATATATAAATATATATAGACACACACACACAGATATATACAAATATATATAGACACACACACACAGAGATATATATAAATATATATAGACACACACACACAGATATATATAAATATATATAGACACACAGATAAAAATAAATATATATAGACACACACACACACAGATATATATAAATATATATAGACACACACACACAGATATATACTAATATACATAGACACACACAAACACAGATATATATAAATATATATACACACACACACAGATATATATAAATATATATAGACACACACACACATATATATAGATATATATAGACACACACACACACACAGATATATATAAATATATATAGACACACACACACATAGATATATATAAATATATATAGACACACACACACAGATATATGTATAAATATATATAGACACACACACACAAATATATATATATATATAGAAACACACACACACACAGATATATGTATAAATATAAATCGTCACACACACAGATATATATAAATATATATAGACACACACAAAGATATATATAAATATATATAGACACACATACAGATATATATAAATATATATAGACACACACACACACACACACAGATATATATTAATATATATAGACACACACACAGATATATATAAATATATATCGACACACACACACACACAGATATATATATAAATATATATAGACACACACACATATATATATAAATATATATAGACACACACACACACACAGATATATATAAATCTATATAGACACACACACACAGATATATCTAAATATATATAGACACACACACACACAGATATATATAAATATATATAGACACACACAGATATATATAAATATATATAGACACACACACAGATATATTTAAATATATATAGACACACACACACACACACAGATATATATGAATTTATATAGACACACACAGATATATAAATATATATAGAAACACACACACAGATATATATATATAAAGATATATAGACACACACACACAGATATATATAAATATATATAGACACACACACACAGATATATTTAAATATATATAGACACACACACACAGATATATATAAATATATATAGACACACACACACAGATATATATATAAATATATAGACACAAACACACACACAGATATATATATAAATATATATAGACACACACACACAGATATATATATAAATATATATAGACACACACACACACACAGATATATATAAATATATATAGACACACACACAGATATATATAAAAATATATATTCACACACACAGATATATATAAATATATATAGACACACACACACACAGATATATATAAATTTATATAGACACACACACAGATATATATGTAAATATATATAGACACACGCACATAGATATTTATATAAAAATATATATAGACACACACACACACACAGATATATATAAATATATATAGACACACACACAGATATATATATATATATATAAATATATATAGACACACACACACAGATATATACAAATATAGATACACACACACACAGATATATATATAAATATATATAGACACAAACACACAGATATACATAAATATATATAGACACACACACACAGATATATATAAATGTATATAGACACTCACACAGATATATACAAATATAGATACACACACACACAGATATATATAAATGTATATAGACACACACACACACAGATATATATAAATATATATAGACACACACACACACAGATATATATAAATATATATAGAAACACACACACAGATATATATAAAAATATATATAAGCACACACACACAGGTATATATAAATATATATAGACACACACACACAGATATATATAAATATATATAGACACACACACAGATATATATAAATATATATCGACACACACACAGATATATATATAAATATATATAGACACACACACACAGATATATATTAATATATATAGACACACACACAGATATATATAAATATATATATACTCACACACAGATATATATAAATATATATACACACACACACACAGATATATATAAATATATATAGACACACACACACACAGATATATATAAATTTATATAGACACACACACAGATATATACAAATATATATAGACACACACACAGACATATATAAATATATATAGACATACACACATAGATATATATATAAATATATAGACACAAACACACACACAGATATATATAAATATATATAGACACACACACACAGATATATATAAATATATATAGACACACACACAGATATGTATAAATATATATAGACACACACACACAGATATATATAAATATATATAGACACACACCCACACAGATATATATATATATATATAAATATAGACACACACACACAGATATATATAAATATATATAGACACACACACAGATATATATAAATATATATAGTCACACACACATATATATAAATATATATAGACACACACACACACACAGATATATATATAAATATATATAGACACACACACAGATATATATAAATATATATAGACACACACACAGATATATATATATAAATATATATAGACACACATACACAGATATATACAAATATAGATACACACACACACACAGATATATATAAATATATATAGACACACACACAGATATATATATAGACACACACACACAGATATATACAAATATATATAGACACGCACACACACACAGAGATATATATAAATATATATCGACACACACACACAGATATATATATAAATATATATAGACACACACAACCTGATATACACAAATATAGATACACACACACACAGATATATATATAAATATATATAGACACACACACACAGATATATATAAATATATATAGACACACAAACACACAGATATATACAAATATATATAGACGCACACACACACAGATGTACATAAATATTTAAAGACACACACACACACACAGATATATATATAAATATATATAGTCACACACACACACAGATATATATAAATATATATAGACACACACACACACAGATATATATAAATATATATAGACACACACAGATATAAACAAATATTTTAGACACACACACACACACATATATATAAATATATATAGACACACACACAGATATATATAAATATATATAGACACACAGATATATATATAGACACACACACACACAGATATATATAAATATATATATAGACACACACACAGATATATATAAATATATATAGACACACACACAGATATATATAAATATATACAGACACACACACACACAGATATATATTAATATATATAGACACACACACAGATATATATAAACATATATACACACACGCACACACAGATATATAAAAATATATATTGAAACAAACACACACACAGATCTATATAAATATATATAGACGCACACACAGATATATATAAATATATATAGACACACACACAGATATATATAAATATATATAGACACACACAGATATATATAAATATATATCGACACACACACACAGATATATATAAATATATATAGACACACACAGATATATATAAATATATATCGAGACACACACACACACACAGATATATATAAATTTATATAGACACACACACAGATATAAATAAATATATATAGACACACACAGATATATAAATATATACAGAAACACACACACAGATATATATATATATAAATATATATAGACACACACACAGATATATATAAATATATATAGACACACACACAGATATATATAAATATATATCGACACACACACACAGATATATATATAAATATGTAGACACACGCACACACATATATATATAAATATATATAGACACACACAGATATATTTAAATATATATAGATACACACACACACAGATATATATAAATATATTTAGACACACACACAGAGATATATATAAATATATATAGACACACACACACACAGATATATATAAATATATATAGACACACACACACACACAGATATATGTATAAATATATATAGACACACACACAAACGCAGATATATGTATAAATATATATCGACACACACACACAGATATATATAAATATATATAGACACACACACACACAGAAATATATTAATATATATGGACACACACACCGATATATATAAATATATATCGACACACACACACACAGATATGTATAAATATATATAGACACACACACAGACACAGATATATATATAAATATATATAGACACACACACAGATATATATAAATATATTTAGTCACACACACAGATATATATAAATATATATCGACACACACACACACAGAGATATATATAAATATATATAGACACACACACAGATATATATAAATATATATAGACACACACACACACATATATATATAACTATATATAGACACACACACACAGATATATACAAATATAGATACACACACAAACACAGATATATATAAATATATATAGACACACACACATATATATATATAAATATATATAGACACACACACACATATATATACAAATATAGATACACACACACACAGATATATATAAATATATATAGACACGCACACAGATATATACAAATATAGATACACACACACACAGATATATATAAATATATATAGACACACACACAGATATATAGAAATATATATAGTCACACACACAGATATATATAAATATATATAGACACACACACACAGATATATATATAAATATATACAGACACACACACACAGATATATACAAATATAGATACACACACACAGATATATATAAATATATATAGACACACACACAGATATATACAAATATAGATACACACACACACACAGATATATGTAAATATATATAGATACACACACACAGATATATATATATAAATATACATAGACACACACACAGATATATATATAAATAGATATAGACACACACAACCTGATATATACAAATATAAATACACACACACACACACACAGATATATATAAATATATATAGACACACACACACAGATATATATAAATATATATAGACACACACACACAGATATATATAAATATATATAGACACACAAACACACAGATATATATAAATATATATAGACACACACACACAGATATATATAAATATATATAGACACACACACACACAGATATATATAAATATATATAGACACACACACAGATATATACAAATATATATAGACACACACACAGATATATATAAATATATATAGACACACACACACAGATATATATATAAATATATAGACACAAACACACACACAGATATATATAAATATATATAGACACACACACACAGATATATTTAAATATATATAGACACACACACAGATATGTATAAATATATATAGACACACACACACAGATATATATAAATATATATAGACACACACCCACACAGATATATATATATATATATAAATATAGACACACACACAGATATATATAAATATATATAGACACACACACAGATATATATAAATATATATAGTCACACACACATATATATAAATATATATAGACACACACACACACACAGATATATATAAATATATATAGACACACACACAGATATATATAAATATATATAGACACACACACAGATATATATATATATAAATATATATAGACACACATACACAGATATATACAAATATAGATACACACACACACACAGATATATATATATATATAAATATAGACACACACACAGATATATATAAATATATATAGACACACACACAAATATATATAAATATATATAGACACACACACACAGATATATATATAGACACACACACACAGATATATACAAATATATATAGACACGCACACACACACAGAGATATATATAAATATATATAGACACACACACACAGATATATATATAAATATATATAGACACACACAACCTGATATACACAAATATAGATACACACACACACACAGATATATATAAATATATATAGACACACACACACAGATATATATAAATATATATAGACACACAAACACACAGATATATACAAATATATATAGACGCACACACACACAGATGTACATAAATATTTAAAGACACACACACACACACAGATATATATATAAATATATATAGTCACACACACACACAGATATATATAAATATATATAGACACACACACACACAGATATATATAAATATATATAGACACACACACAGATATAAACAAATATATATAGACACACACACACACACATATATATAAATATATATAGACACACAGATATATATATAGACACACACACACACAGATATATATAAATATATATATCGACACACACACAGATATATATAAATATATATAGACACACACACAGATATATATAAATATATACAGACACACACACACACAGATATATATAAATATATATAGACACACACACAGATATATATAAACATATATACACACACGCACACACAGATATATAAAAATATATATTGAAACAAACACACACACAGATCTATATAAATATATATAGACGCACACACAGATATATATAAATATATATAGACACACACACAGATATATATAAATATATATAGACACACACAGATATATATAAATATATATCGACACACACACACAGATATATATAAATATATATAGACACACACAGATATATATAAATATATATCGACACACACACACACACACAGATATATATAAATTTATATAGACACACACACAGATATAAATAAATATATATAGACACACACAGATATATATAAATATATATCGACACACACACACACAGATATATATAAATTTATATAGACACACACACAGATATATAAATATATACAGAAACACACACACAGATATATATATATATAAATATATATAGACACACACACAGATATATATAAATATATATAGACACACACACAGATATATATAAATATATATCGACACACACACACAGATATATATATAAATATGTAGACACACGCACACACATATATATATAAATATATATAGACACACACAGATATATTTAAATATATATAGATACACACACACACAGATATATATAAATATATTTAGACACACACACAGAGATATATATAAATATATATAGACACACACACACACAGATATATATAAATATATATAGACACACACACACACACAGATATATGTATAAATATATATAGACACACACACACACGCAGATATATGTATAAATATATATCGACACACACACACAGATATATATAAATATATATAGACACATACACACACACACAGATATGTATAATTATATATAGACACACACACACAGATATATGTATAAATATATATAGACACACACAGATATATATAAATATATATCGACACACACACACAGATATATATATAAATGTATAGACACACGCACACACATATATATATATAAATATATATAGACACACACAGATATATTTAAATATATATAGACACACACACACACAGATATATATATAAATATATATAGACACACACACACAGATATATATATATAGAAATATAGACACACACACAGATATATATAAATATATATAGACACACACACAGATATATAGAAATATATATAGTCACACACACAGATATATATAAATATATATAGACACACACACACACAGATATATATATAAATATATACACACACACACACACAGAAATATATTAATATATATGGACACACACACCGATATATATAAATATATATCGACACACACACACAGATATATATAAATATATATAGACACACACACACACACACACAGATATATATAAATATATATATAGACACACACACAG
The DNA here is from genome assembly GCF_044704955.1 of Pristiophorus japonicus. Lineage (NCBI taxonomy): Eukaryota > Metazoa > Chordata > Chondrichthyes > Pristiophoridae > Pristiophorus > Pristiophorus japonicus. The sequence continues at coordinate 1,172,231 of NW_027254707.1, read as the reverse complement.
ATATATATAAATATATTTAGTCACACACACAGATATATATAAATATATATCGACACACACACACACAGAGATATATATAAATATATATAGACACACACACAGATATATATAAATATATATAGACACACACACAGACATATATATATAAATATATATAGACACACACACACAGATATATACAAATATAGATACACACACAAACACAGATATATATAAATATATATAGACACACACACATATATATATATATAAATATATATAGACACACACACACATATATATACAAATATAGATACACACACACACAGATATATATAAATATATATAGACACGCACACAGATATATACAAATATAGATGCACACACACACAGATATATATAAATATATATAGACACACACACAGATATATAGAAATATATATAGTCACACACACAGATATATATAAATATATATAGACACACACACACAGATATATATATAAATATATACAGACACACACACACAGATATATACAAATATAGATACACACACACAGATATATATAAATATATATAGACACACACACAGATATATACAAATATAGATGCACACACAAACACAGATATATATAAATATATATAGATACACACACACAGATATATATATATAAATATACATAGACACACACACAGATATATATATATATATATAAATAGATATAGACACACACAACCTGATATGCACAAATATAAATATAAATACACACACACACACACACAGATATATATAAATATATATTTCGACACACACACACAGATATATATAAATATATATAGACACACACACACAGATATATATAAATATATATAAACACACGCACACACATATATATATATAAATATATATAGACATACACAGATATATATACAAATATAGATACACACACACAGATATATATAAATATATATAGACACACACACAGATATATACAAATATAGATACACACACACACAGATATATATAAACATATATAGATACACACACACAGATATATATATATATAAATATACATAGACACACACACAGATATATATATATATATATAAATAGATATAGACACACACAACCTGATATGCACAAATATAAATACACACACACACACACACAGATATATATAAATATATATAGACACACACACACAGATATATATAAATATATATAGACACACACACACAGATATATATAAATATATATAGACACACACACACACAGATATATATAAATATATATAGACACATACACACAGATATATATAAATATATATAGACACACAGATATATATATAAATATGTATAGACACACACACACACAGATATATATATATAAATATATATAGACACACACACAGATATATATAAGTATATATAGACACACACACAGATATATATAAATATATATAGACACATACACACAGATATATATAAATATATATAGACACACATACACACAGATATATATAAATATATATAGACACACACACACAGATATATACTAATATATATAGACACACACACACAGATATATATAAATATATATAGACACACACACACACAGATATATATAGATATATATAGACACACACACACACAGATATATATAAATATATATAGACACATACACACACACACAGATATGTATAATTATATATAGACACACACACACAGATATATGTATAAATATATATAGACACACACAGATATATATAAATATATATCGACACACACACACAGATATATATATAAATGTATAGACACACGCACACACATATATATATATAAATATATATAGACACACACAGATATATTTAAATATATATAGACACACACACACACAGATATATATATAAATATATATAGACACACACACACAGATATATATATATAGAAATATAGACACACACACAGATATATATAAATATATATAGACACACACACAGATATATAGAAATATATATAGTCACACACACAGATATATATAAATATATATAGACACACACACACAGATATATATATAAATATATACAGACACACACACACAGATATATACAAATATAGATACACACACACAGATATATATAAATATATATAGACACACACACAGATATATACAAATATAGATACACACACACACACAGATATATATAAATATATATAGATACACACACACAGATATATATATATAAATATACATAGACACACACACAGATATATATATATATATATAAATAGATATAGACACACACAACCTGATATGCACAAATATAAATATAAATACACACACACACACACACAGATATATATAAATATATATTTCGACACACACACACAGATATATATAAATATATATAGACACACACACACAGATATATATAAATATATATAAACACACGCACACACATATATATATATAAATATATATAGACATACACAGATATATATACAAATATAGATACACACACACAGATATATATAAATATATATAGACACACACACAGATATATACAAATATAGATACACACACACACAGATATATATAAACATATATAGATACACACACACAGATATATATATATATAAATATACATAGACACACACACAGATATATATATATATATAAATAGATATAGACACACACAACCTGATATGCACAAATATAAATACACACACACACACACACAGATATATATAAATATATATAGACACACACACACAGATATATATAAATATATATAGACACACACACACAGATATATATAAATATATATAGACACACACACACACAGATATATATAAATATATATAGACACACACACACAGATATATATAAATATATATAGACACACAGATATATATATAAATATGTATAGACACACACACACACAGATATATATATAAATATATATAGACACACACACAGATATATATAAGTATATATAGACACACACACAGATATATATAAATATATATAGACACATACACACAGATATATATAAATATATATAGACACACATACACACAGATATATATAAATATATATAGACACACACACACAGATATATACTAATATATATAGACACACACACACACAGATATATATAAATATATATAGACACACACACACAGATATATATAGATATATATAGACACACACACACACAGATATATATAAATATATATAGACACATACACACACACACAGATATGTATAATTATATATAGACACACACACACAGATATATGTATAAATATATATAGACACACACAGATATATATAAATATATATCGACACACACACACAGATATATATATAAATGTATAGGCACACGCACACACATATATATATATAAATATATATAGACACACACAGATATATTTAAATATATATAGACACACACACACACAGATATATATATATAAATATATATAGACACACACACACAGATATATATATATAGAAATATAGACACACACACAGATATATATATAAATATATATAGACACACAGACACACACAGATATATAGAAATATATATAGTCACACACACAGATATATATAAATATATATAGACACACACACACACAGATATACATATAAATATATATTTATATAGACACACACACAGATATAAATAAATATATATAGACACACACAGATATATATAAATATATATCGACACACACACACACACAGATATATATAAATTTATATAGACACACACACAGATATATAAATATATACAGAAACACACACACAGATATATATATATATAAATATATATAGACACACACACAGATATATATAAATATATATAGACACACACACAGATATATATAAATATATATCGACACACACACACAGATATATATATAAATATGTAGACACACGCACACACATATATATATAAATATATATAGACACACACAGATATATTTAAATATATATAGATACACACACACACAGATATATATAAATATATTTAGACACACACACAGAGATATATATAAATATATATAGACACACACACACACAGATATATATAAATATATATAGACACACACACACACACAGATATATGTATAAATATATATAGACACACACACACACGCAGATATATGTATAAATATATATCGACACACACACAGATATATATATAAATATATATAGACACACACACACACACAGAAATATATTAATATATATGGACACACACACCGATATATATAAATATATATCGACACACACACACACAGATATATATAAATATATATAGACACACACACACACACACAGATATATATAAATATATATATAGACACACACACAGATATATATAAATATATTTAGTCACACACACAGATATATATAAATATATATCGACACACACACACACAGAGATATATATAAATATATATAGACACTCACACAGATATATATAAATATATATAGACACACACACAGACATATATATATAAATATATATAGACACACACACACAGATATATACAAATATAGATACACACACAAACACAGATATATATAAATATATATAGACACACACACATATATATATATAAATATATATAGACACACACACACATATATATACAAATATAGATACACACACACACAGATATATATAAATATATATAGACACGCACACAGATATATACAAATATAGATACACACACACACAGATATATATAAATATATATAGACACACACACAGATATATAGAAATATATATAGTCACACACACAGATATATATAAATATATATAGACACACACACACAGATATATATATATAAATATATACAGACACACACACACAGATATATACAAATATAGATACACACACACAGATATATATAAATATATATAGACACACACACAGATATATACAAATATAGATACACACACACACACAGATATATATAAATATATATAGATACACACACACAGATATATATATATATATAAATATACATAGACACACACACAGATATATATATATAAATAGATATAGACACACACAACCTGATATATACAAATATAAATACACACACACACAAACACAGATATATATAAATATATATAGACACACACACACAGATATATATAAATATATATAGACACACACACACAGATATATATAAATATATATAGACACACAAACACACAGATATATATAAATATATATAGACACACACACACAGATATATATAAATATATATAGACACACCCACACACATATATATATAAATATATATAGACACACACACAGATATATATAAATATATATAGACACACACACAGATATATATAAATATATATAGACACATACACACAGATATATATAAATATGTATAGACACACATACACACAGATATATATAAATATATATAGACACACACACACAGATATATACTAATATATATAGACACACACACACACAGATATTATAAATATATATAGACACACACACACAGATATATATAGATATATATAGACACACACACACACACAGATATATATAAATATATATAGACACACACACACACACACAGATATGTATAATTATATATAGACACACACACACAGATATATGTATAAATATATATAGACACACACACACAGATCTATATAAATATATATAGACGCACACACAGATATATATAAATATATATAGACACACACACACACAGATATATATAAATATATATATACACACACACACAGATATATATAAATATATATAGACACACGCACAGATATATATAAATATCTATAGACACACTCACAGATATAAACAAATATATATAGACACACACACAGATATATATAAATATGTATAGACACACACACAGATATAAATAAATATATATAGACACACACAGATATATATAAATATATATCGACACACACACACAGGTATATATATAAATATATAGACACACGCACACACATATATATATAAATATATATAGACACACACAGATATATTTAAATATATATAGATACACACACACACAGATATATATAAATATATATAGACACACACACACACAGATATATATATAAATATATATCGACACACACACACACACAGATATATATAAATATATATAGACACACACAAAGATATATATAAATATAGATAGTCACACACACAGATATATATAAATATATATAGACACACACACAGATATATATAAATATATATAGACACACACACAGATATATATAAATATATATCGACACACACACACAGATATATATAGATATATATAGACACACACACACACAGATATATATAAATATATATAGACACACACACACACACACAGATATGTATAATTATATATAGACACACACACACAGATATATGTATAAATATATATAGACACACACAGATATATATAAATATATATAGACACACACACACAGATCTATATAAATATATATAGACGCACACACAAATATATATAAATATATATAGACACACACACACACACAGATATATATAAATATATATAGACACACACACACACACAGATATATGTATAAATATATATAGACACACACACACACGCAGATATATGTATAAATATATATCGACACACACACACAGATATATATAAATATATATAGACACACACACACACAGAAATATATTAATATATATGGACACGCACACCGATATATATAAATATATATCGACACACACACACACAGATATATATAAATATATATAGACACACACATACACACAGACATATATAAATATATATAGACACACACACAGATATATATAAATATATTTAGTCACACACACAGATATATATAAATATATATCGACACACACACACACAGAGATATATATAAATATATATAGACACACACACAGATATATATAAATATATATAGACACACACACAGACATATATATATATAAATATATATAGACACACACACACAGATATATACAAATATAGATACACACACAAACACAGATATATATAAATATATATAGACACACACACAGACATATATATATATAAATATATATAGACACACACACACAGATATATACAAATATAGATACACACACACACACAGATATATGTAAATATATATAGATACGCACACACAGATATATATATATATAAATATACATAGACATACACATAGATATATATATATAAATAGATATAGACACACACAACCTGATATATACAAATCTAAATACACACACACACACACACAGATATATATAAATATATATAGACACACACACACAGATATATCTAAATATATATAGACACACACACACAGATATATATAAATATATATAGACACACAAACACACAGATATATATAAATATATATAGACACACACACCAGATATATATAAATATATATAGACACACACACACACAGATATATATAAATATATATAGACACACACACAGATATATATAAATATATATAGACACACACACAGATATATATAAATATATATAGACAAATACACACAGATATATATAAATATATATAGACACACATACACACAGATATATATAAATATATATAGACACACACACACAGATATATACTTATATATATATAGACACACACACACAGATATATATAAATATATATAGACACACACACAGATATATATAAATATATATAGACACACACACAGATATATATAAATATATATAGACACATACACACAGATATATATATAAATATATATAGACACACACACACAGATATATATAGATATATATAGACACACACACACACAGATATATATAAATATATATAGACACACACACACACACACAGATATGTATAATTATATATAGACACACACACACAGATATATGTATAAATATATATAGACACACACACACAGATCTATATAAATATATATAGACGCACACACACAGATATATATAAATATATATAGACACACGCACAGATATATATAAATATCTATAGACACACTCACAGATATATACAAATATATATAGACACACACACACACACAGATATATATAAATATGTATAGACACACACACAGATATAAATAAATATATATAGACACACACAGATATATATAAATATATATCGACACACACACACAGGTATATATATAAATATATAGACACACGCACACACATATATATATAAATATATATAGACACACACAGATATATTTAAATATATATATAGATACACACACACACAGATATATATAAATATATATAGACACACACACACACAGATATATATATAAATATATATCGACACACACACACACACAGATATATATAAATATATATAGACACACACATAGATATATAGAAATATATATAGTCACACACACAGATATATATAAATATATATAGACACACACACAGATATATATAAATATATATAGACACACACACAGATATATATAAATATATATCGACACACACACACAGATATATATAGATATATATAGACACACACACACACAGATATATATAAATATATATAGACACACACACACACACGCAGATATGTATAATTATATATAGACACACACACACATATATATACAAATATAGATACACACACACACAGATATATATAAATGTATATAGACACGCACACAGATATATACAAATATAGATACACACACACAGATATATATAACTATATATAGACACACACACAGATATATAGAAATATATATAGTCACACACACAGATATATATAAATATATATAGACACACACACACACAGATATATATATAAATATATACAGACACACACACACAGATATATACAAATATATATAGACACACACACACAGATATATTTAAATATATATAGACACACACACACAGATATATATAAATATATATAGACACACACACACAGATATATATATAAATATATAGACACAAACACACACACAGATATATATATAAATATATATAGACACACACACACAGATATATATATAAATATATATAGACACACACACACACACACAGATATATATAAATATATATAGACACACACACAGATATATATAAAAATATATATTCACACACACAGATATATATAAATATATATAGACACACACACACACAGATATATATAAATTTATATAGACACACACACAGATATATATGTAAATATATATAGACACACGCACATAGATATTTATATAAAAATATATATAGACACACACACACACACAGATATATATAAATATATATAGACACACACACAGATATATATATATATATATAAATATATATAGACACACACACACAGATATATACAAATATAGATACACACACACACAGATATATATATAAATATATATAGACACAAACACACAGATATACATAAATATATATAGACACACACACACAGATATATATAAATGTATATAGACACTCACACAGATATATACAAATATAGATACACACACACACAGATATATATAAATGTATATAGACACACACACACACAGATATATATAAATATATATAGACACACACACACACAGATATATATAAATATATATAGAAACACACACACAGATATATATAAAAATATATATAAGCACACACACACAGGTATATATAAATATATATAGACACACACACACAGATATATATAAATATATATAGACACACACACAGATATATATAAATATATATCGACACACACACAGATATATATATAAATATATATAGACACACACACACAGATATATATTAATATATATAGACACACACACAGATATATATAAATATATATAGACACACACACAGATATATATAAATATATATACACACACACACACAGATATATATAAATATATATAGACACACACACACACAGATATATATAAATTTATATAGACACACACACAGATATATACAAATATATATAGACACACACACAGACATATATAAATATATATAGACATACACACATAGATATATATATAAATATATAGACACAAACACACACACAGATATATATAAATATATATAGACACACACACACAGATATATATAAATATATATAGACACACACACAGATATGTATAAATATATATAGACACACACACACAGATATATATAAATATATATAGACACACACCCACACAGATATATATATATATATATAAATATAGACACACACACACAGATATATATAAATATATATAGACACACACACAGATATATATAAATATATATAGTCACACACACATATATATAAATATATATAGACACACACACACACACAGATATATATATAAATATATATAGACACACACACAGATATATATAAATATATATAGACACACACACAGATATATATATATAAATATATATAGACACACATACACAGATATATACAAATATAGATACACACACACACACAGATATATATAAATATATATAGACACACACACAGATATATATATAGACACACACACACAGATATATACAAATATATATAGACACGCACACACACACAGAGATATATATAAATATATATCGACACACACACACAGATATATATATAAATATATATAGACACACACAACCTGATATACACAAATATAGATACACACACACACAGATATATATATAAATATATATAGACACACACACACAGATATATATAAATATATATAGACACACAAACACACAGATATATACAAATATATATAGACGCACACACACACAGATGTACATAAATATTTAAAGACACACACACACACACAGATATATATATAAATATATATAGTCACACACACACACAGATATATATAAATATATATAGACACACACACACACAGATATATATAAATATATATAGACACACACAGATATAAACAAATATTTTAGACACACACACACACACATATATATAAATATATATAGACACACACACAGATATATATAAATATATATAGACACACAGATATATATATAGACACACACACACACAGATATATATAAATATATATATAGACACACACACAGATATATATAAATATATATAGACACACACACAGATATATATAAATATATACAGACACACACACACACAGATATATATTAATATATATAGACACACACACAGATATATATAAACATATATACACACACGCACACACAGATATATAAAAATATATATTGAAACAAACACACACACAGATCTATATAAATATATATAGACGCACACACAGATATATATAAATATATATAGACACACACACAGATATATATAAATATATATAGACACACACAGATATATATAAATATATATCGACACACACACACAGATATATATAAATATATATAGACACACACAGATATATATAAATATATATCGAGACACACACACACACACAGATATATATAAATTTATATAGACACACACACAGATATAAATAAATATATATAGACACACACAGATATATATAAATATATATCGACACACACACACACACACAGATATATATAAATTTATATAGACACACACACAGATATATAAATATATACAGAAACACACACACAGATATATATATATATACATATATATAGACACACACACAGATATATATAAATATATATAGACACACACACAGATATATATAAATATATATCGACACACACACACAGATATATATATAAATATGTAGACACACGCACACACATATATATATAAATATATATAGACACACACAGATATATTTAAATATATATAGATACACACACACACAGATATATATAAATATATTTAGACACACACACAGAGATATATATAAATATATATAGACACACACACACACAGATATATATAAATATATATAGACACACACACACACACAGATATATGTATAAATATATATAGACACACACACAAACGCAGATATATGTATAAATATATATCGACACACACACACAGATATATATAAATATATATAGACACACACACACACAGAAATATATTAATATATATGGACACACACACCGATATATATAAATATATATCGACACACACACACACAGATATGTATAAATATATATAGACACACACACAGACACAGATATATATATAAATATATATAGACACACACACAGATATATATAAATATATTTAGTCACACACACAGATATATATAAATATATATCGACACACACACACACAGAGATATATATAAATATATATAGACACACACACAGATATATATAAATATATATAGACACACACACACACATATATATATAACTATATATAGACACACACACACAGATATATACAAATATAGATACACACACAAACACAGATATATATAAATATATATAGACACACACACATATATATATATAAATATATATAGACACACACACACATATATATACAAATATAGATACACACACACACAGATATATATAAATATATATAGACACGCACACAGATATATACAAATATAGATACACACACACACAGATATATATAAATATATATAGACACACACACAGATATATAGAAATATATATAGTCACACACACAGATATATATAAATATATATAGACACACACACACAGATATATATATAAATATATACAGACACACACACACAGATATATACAAATATAGATACACACACACAGATATATATAAATATATATAGACACACACACAGATATATACAAATATAGATACACACACACACACAGATATATGTAAATATATATAGATACACACACACAGATATATATATATAAATATACATAGACACACACACAGATATATATATAAATAGATATAGACACACACAACCTGATATATACAAATATAAATACACACACACACACACACAGATATATATAAATATATATAGACACACACACACAGATATATATAAATATATATAGACACACACACACAGATATATATAAATATATATAGACACACAAACACACAGATATATATAAATATATATAGACACACACACACAGATATATATAAATATATATAGACACACACACACACAGATATATATAAATATATATAGACACACACACAGATATATACAAATATATATAGACACACACACAGATATATATAAATATATATAGACACACACACACAGATATATATATAAATATATAGACACAAACACACACACAGATATATATAAATATATATAGACACACACACACAGATATATTTAAATATATATAGACACACACACAGATATGTATAAATATATATAGACACACACACACAGATATATATAAATATATATAGACACACACCCACACAGATATATATATATATATATAAATATAGACACACACACAGATATATATAAATATATATAGACACACACACAGATATATATAAATATATATAATCACACACACATATATATAAATATATATAGACACACACACACACACAGATATATATAAATATATATAGACACACACACAGATATATATAAATATATATAGACACACACACAGATATATATATATATAAATATATATAGACACACATACACAGATATATACAAATATAGATACACACACACACACAGATATATATATATATATAAATATAGACACACACACAGATATATATAAATATATATAGACACACACACAGATATATATAAATATATATAGACACACACACACAGATATATATATAGACACACACACACAGATATATACAAATATATATAGACACGCACACACACACAGAGATATATATAAATATATATAGACACACACACACAGATATATATATAAATATATATAGACACACACAACCTGATATACACAAATATAGATACACACACACACACAGATATATATAAATATATATAGACACACACACACAGATATATATAAATATATATAGACACACAAACACACAGATATATACAAATATATATAGACGCACACACACACAGATGTACATAAATATTTAAAGACACACACACACACACAGAATATATATATAAATATATATAGTCACACACACACACAGATATATATAAATATATATAGACACACACACACACAGATATATATAAATATATATAGACACACACACAGATATAAACAAATATATATAGACACACACACACACACATATATATAAATATATATAGACACACAGATATATATATAGACACACACACACACAGATATATATAAATATATATATCGACACACACACAGATATATATAAATATATATAGACACACACACAGATATATATAAATATATACAGACACACACACACACAGATATATATTAATATATATAGACACACACACAGATATATATAAACATATATACACACACGCACACACAGATATATAAAAATATATATTGAAACAAACACACACACAGATCTATATAAATATATATAGACGCACACACAGATATATATAAATATATATAGACACACACACAGATATATATAAATATATATAGACACACACAGATATATATAAATATATATCGACACACACACACAGATATATATAAATATATATAGACACACACAGATATATATAAATATATATCGACACACACACACACACACAGATATATATAAATTTATATAGACACACACACAGATATAAATAAATATATATAGACACACACAGATATATATAAATATATATCGACACACACACACACAGATATATATAAATTTATATAGACACACACACAGATATATAAATATATACAGAAACACACACACAGATATATATATATATAAATATATATAGACACACACACAGATATATATAAATATATATAGACACACACACAGATATATATAAATATATATCGACACACACACACAGATATATATATAAATATGTAGACACACGCACACACATATATATATAAATATATATAGACACACACAGATATATTTAAATATATATAGATACACACACACACAGATATATATAAATATATTTAGACACACACACAGAGATATATATAAATATATATAGACACACACACACACAGATATATATAAATATATATAGACACACACACACACACAGATATATGTATAAATATATATAGACACACACACACACGCAGATATATGTATAAATATATATCGACACACACACACAGATATATATAAATATATATAGACACATACACACACACACAGATATGTATAATTATATATAGACACACACACACAGATATATGTATAAATATATATAGACACACACAGATATATATAAATATATATCGACACACACACACAGATATATATATAAATGTATAGACACACGCACACACATATATATATATAAATATATATAGACACACACAGATATATTTAAATATATATAGACACACACACACACAGATATATATATAAATATATATAGACACACACACACAGATATATATATATAGAAATATAGACACACACACAGATATATAGAAATATATATAGACACACACACAGATATATAGAAATATATATAGTCACACACACAGATATATATAAATATATATAGACACACACACACACAGATATATATATAAATATATACACACACACACACACAGAAATATATTAATATATATGGACACACACACCGATATATATAAATATATATCGACACACACACACAGATATATATAAATATATATAGACACACACACACACACACAGATATATATAAATATATATATAGACACACACACAGATATATATAAATATATTTAGTCACACACACAGATATATATAAATATATATCGACACACACACACACAGAGATATATATAAATATATATAGACACACACACAGATATATATAAATATATATAGACACACACACAGACATATATATATAAATATATATAGACACACACACACAGATATATACAAATATAGATACACACACAAACACAGATATATATAAATATATATAGACACACACACATATATATATATATAAATATATATAGACACACACACACATATATATACAAATATAGATACACACACACACAGATATATATAAATATATATAGACACGCACACAGATATATACAAATATAGATGCACACACACACAGATATATATAAATATATATAGACACACACACAGATATATAGAAATATATATAGTCACACACACAGATATATATAAATATATATAGACACACACACACAGATATATATATAAATATATACAGACACACACACACAGATATATACAAATATAGATACACACACACAGATATATATAAATATATATAGACACACACACAGATATATACAAATATAGATGCACACACAAACACAGATATATATAAATATATATAGATACACACACACAGATATATATATATAAATATACATAGACACACACACAGATATATATATATATATATAAATAGATATAGACACACACAACCTGATATGCACAAATATAAATATAAATACACACACACACACACACAGATATATATAAATATATATTTCGACACACACACACAGATATATATAAATATATATAGACACACACACACAGATATATATAAATATATATAAACACACGCACACACATATATATATATAAATATATATAGACATACACAGATATATATACAAATATAGATACACACACACAGATATATATAAATATATATAGACACACACACAGATATATACAAATATAGATACACACACACACAGATATATATAAACATATATAGATACACACACACAGATATATATATATATAAATATACATAGACACACACACAGATATATATATATATATATAAATAGATATAGACACACACAACCTGATATGCACAAATATAAATACACACACACACACACACAGATATATATAAATATATATAGACACACACACACAGATATATATAAATATATATAGACACACACACACAGATATATATAAATATATATAGACACACACACACACAGATATATATAAATATATATAGACACACACACACAGATATATATAAATATATATAGACACACAGATATATATATAAATATGTATAGACACACACACACACAGATATATATATATAAATATATATAGACACACACACAGATATATATAAGTATATATAGACACACACACAGATATATATAAATATATATAGACACATACACACAGATATATATAAATATATATAGACACACATACACACAGATATATATAAATATATATAGACACACACACACAGATATATACTAATATATATAGACACACACACACAGATATATATAAATATATATAGACACACACACACACAGATATATATAGATATATATAGACACACACACACACAGATATATATAAATATATATAGACACATACACACACACACAGATATGTATAATTATATATAGACACACACACACAGATATATGTATAAATATATATAGACACACACAGATATATATAAATATATATCGACACACACACACAGATATATATATAAATGTATAGACACACGCACACACATATATATATATAAATATATATAGACACACACAGATATATTTAAATATATATAGACACACACACACACAGATATATATATAAATATATATAGACACACACACACAGATATATATATATAGAAATATAGACACACACACAGATATATATAAATATATATAGACACACACACAGATATATAGAAATATATATAGTCACACACACAGATATATATAAATATATATAGACACACACACACAGATATATATATAAATATATACAGACACACACACACAGATATATACAAATATAGATACACACACACAGATATATATAAATATATATAGACACACACACAGATATATACAAATATAGATACACACACACACACAGATATATATAAATATATATAGATACACACACACAGATATATATATATAAATATACATAGACACACACACAGATATATATATATATATATAAATAGATATAGACACAGACAACCTGATATGCACAAATATAAATATAAATACACACACACACACACACAGATATATATAAATATATATTTCGACACACACACACAGATATATATAAATATATATAGACACACACACACAGATATATATAAATATATATAAACACACGCACACACATATATATATATAAATATATATAGACATACACAGATATATATACAAATATAGATACACACACACAGATATATATAAATATATATAGACACACACACAGATATATACAAATATAGATACACACACACACAGATATATATAAACATATATAGATACACACACACAGATATATATATATATAAATATACATAGACACACACACAGATATATATATATATATAAATAGATATAGACACACACAACCTGATATGCACAAATATAAATACACACACACACACACACAGATATATATAAATATATATAGACACACACACACAGATATATATAAATATATATAGACACACACACACAGATATATATAAATATATATAGACACACACACACACAGATATATATAAATATATATAGACACACACACACAGATATATATAAATATATATAGACACACAGATATATATATAAATATGTATAGACACACACACACACAGATATATATATATAAATATATATAGACACACACACAGATATATATAAGTATATATAGACACACACACAGATATATATAAATATATATAGACACATACACACAGATATATATAAATATATATAGACACACATACACACAGATATATATAAATATATATAGACACACACACACAGATATATACTAATATATATAGACACACACACAGATATATATAAATATATATAGACACACACACACAGATATATATAGATATATATAGACACACACACACACAGATATATATAAATATATATAGACACACACACACAGATATATATAAATATATATAGACACACAGATATATATATAAATATGTATAGACACACACACACACAGATATATATATATATATATAAATATAGACACACACACAGATATATATAAATATATATAGACACACACACACACACAGATATATGTATAAATATATATAGACACACACACAAACGCAGATATATGTATAAATATATATCGACACACACACACAGATATATATAAATATATATAGACACACACACACACAGAAATATATTAATATATATGGACACACACACCGATATATATAAATATATATCGACACACACACACACAGATATGTATAAATATATATAGACACACACACAGACACAGATATATATATAAATATATATAGACACACACACAGATATATATAAATATATTTAGTCACACACACAGATATATATAAATATATATCGACACACACACACACAGAGATATATATAAATATATATAGACACACACACAGATATATATAAATATATATAGACACACACACACACATATATATATAACTATATATAGACACACACACACAGATATATACAAATATAGATACACACACAAACACAGATATATATAAATATATATAGACACACACACATATATATATATAAATATATATAGACACACACACACATATATATACAAATATAGATACACACACACACAGATATATATAAATATATATAGACACGCACACAGATATATACAAATATAGATACACACACACACAGATATATATAAATATATATAGACACACACACAGATATATAGAAATATATATAGTCACACACACAGATATATATAAATATATATAGACACACACACACAGATATATATATAAATATATACAGACACACACACACAGATATATACAAATATAGATACACACACACAGATATATATAAATATATATAGACACACACACAGATATATACAAATATAGATACACACACACACACAGATATATGTAAATATATATAGATACACACACACAGATATATATATATAAATATACATAGACACACACACAGATATATATATAAATAGATATAGACACACACAACCTGATATATACAAATATAAATACACACACACACACACACAGATATATATAAATATATATAGACACACACACACAGATATATATAAATATATATAGACACACACACACAGATATATATAAATATATATAGACACACAAACACACAGATATATATAAATATATATAGACACACACACACAGATATATATAAATATATATAGACACACACACACACAGATATATATAAATATATATAGACACACACACAGATATATACAAATATATATAGACACACACACAGATATATATAAATATATATAGACACACACACACAGATATATATATAAATATATAGACACAAACACACACACAGATATATATAAATATATATAGACACACACACACAGATATATTTAAATATATATAGACACACACACAGATATGTATAAATATATATAGACACACACACACAGATATATATAAATATATATAGACACACACCCACACAGATATATATATATATATATAAATATAGACACACACACAGATATATATAAATATATATAGACACACACACAGATATATATAAATATATATAATCACACACACATATATATAAATATATATAGACACACACACACACACAGATATATATAAATATATATAGACACACACACAGATATATATAAATATATATAGACACACACACAGATATATATATATATAAATATATATAGACACACATACACAGATATATACAAATATAGATACACACACACACACAGATATATATATATATATAAATATAGACACACACACAGATATATATAAATATATATAGACACACACACAGATATATATAAATATATATAGACACACACACACAGATATATATATAGACACACACACACAGATATATACAAATATATATAGACACGCACACACACACAGAGATATATATAAATATATATAGACACACACACACAGATATATATATAAATATATATAGACACACACAACCTGATATACACAAATATAGATACACACACACACACAGATATATATAAATATATATAGACACACACACACAGATATATATAAATATATATAGACACACAAACACACAGATATATACAAATATATATAGACGCACACACACACAGATGTACATAAATATTTAAAGACACACACACACACACAGATATATATATAAATATATATAGTCACACACACACACAGATATATATAAATATATATAGACACACACACACACAGATATATATAAATATATATAGACACACACACAGATATAAACAAATATATATAGACACACACACACACACATATATATAAATATATATAGACACACAGATATATATATAGACACACACACACACAGATATATATAAATATATATATCGACACACACACAGATATATATAAATATATATAGACACACACACAGATATATATAAATATATACAGACACACACACACACAGATATATATTAATATATATAGACACACACACAGATATATATAAACATATATACACACACGCACACACAGATATATAAAAATATATATTGAAACAAACACACACACAGATCTATATAAATATATATAGACGCACACACAGATATATATAAATATATATAGACACACACACAGATATATATAAATATATATAGACACACACAGATATATATAAATATATATCGACACACACACACAGATATATATAAATATATATAGACACACACAGATATATATAAATATATATCGACACACACACACACACACAGATATATATAAATTTATATAGACACACACACAGATATAAATAAATATATATAGACACACACAGATATATATAAATATATATCGACACACACACACACAGATATATATAAATTTATATAGACACACACACAGATATATAAATATATACAGAAACACACACACAGATATATATATATATAAATATATATAGACACACACACAGATATATATAAATATATATAGACACACACACAGATATATATAAATATATATCGACACACACACACAGATATATATATAAATATGTAGACACACGCACACACATATATATATAAATATATATAGACACACACAGATATATTTAAATATATATAGATACACAC
This sequence comes from Pristiophorus japonicus, assembly GCF_044704955.1. NCBI lineage: Eukaryota > Metazoa > Chordata > Chondrichthyes > Pristiophoridae > Pristiophorus > Pristiophorus japonicus. The sequence goes on along the minus strand of NW_027254707.1, from coordinate 1,149,915 downwards.
ACACACAGATATATATAAATATATTTAGACACACACACAGAGATATATATAAATATATATAGACACACACACACACAGATATATATAAATATATATAGACACACACACACACACAGATATATGTATAAATATATATAGACACACACACACACGCAGATATATGTATAAATATATATCGACACACACACACAGATATATATAAATATATATAGACACATACACACACACACAGATATGTATAATTATATATAGACACACACACACAGATATATGTATAAATATATATAGACACACACAGATATATATAAATATATATCGACACACACACACAGATATATATATAAATGTATAGACACACGCACACACATATATATATATAAATATATATAGACACACACAGATATATTTAAATATATATAGACACACACACACACAGATATATATATAAATATATATAGACACACACACACAGATATATATATATAGAAATATAGACACACACACAGATATATAGAAATATATATAGACACACACACAGATATATAGAAATATATATAGTCACACACACAGATATATATAAATATATATAGACACACACACACACAGATATATATATAAATATATACACACACACACACACAGAAATATATTAATATATATGGACACACACACCGATATATATAAATATATATCGACACACACACACAGATATATATAAATATATATAGACACACACACACACACACAGATATATATAAATATATATATAGACACACACACAGATATATATAAATATATTTAGTCACACACACAGATATATATAAATATATATCGACACACACACACACAGAGATATATATAAATATATATAGACACACACACAGATATATATAAATATATATAGACACACACACAGACATATATATATAAATATATATAGACACACACACACAGATATATACAAATATAGATACACACACAAACACAGATATATATAAATATATATAGACACACACACATATATATATATATAAATATATATAGACACACACACACATATATATACAAATATAGATACACACACACACAGATATATATAAATATATATAGACACGCACACAGATATATACAAATATAGATGCACACACACACAGATATATATAAATATATATAGACACACACACAGATATATAGAAATATATATAGTCACACACACAGATATATATAAATATATATAGACACACACACACAGATATATATATAAATATATACAGACACACACACACAGATATATACAAATATAGATACACACACACAGATATATATAAATATATATAGACACACACACAGATATATACAAATATAGATGCACACACAAACACAGATATATATAAATATATATAGATACACACACACAGATATATATATATAAATATACATAGACACACACACAGATATATATATATATATATAAATAGATATAGACACACACAACCTGATATGCACAAATATAAATATAAATACACACACACACACACACAGATATATATAAATATATATTTCGACACACACACACAGATATATATAAATATATATAGACACACACACACAGATATATATAAATATATATAAACACACGCACACACATATATATATATAAATATATATAGACATACACAGATATATATACAAATATAGATACACACACACAGATATATATAAATATATATAGACACACACACAGATATATACAAATATAGATACACACACACACAGATATATATAAACATATATAGATACACACACACAGATATATATATATATAAATATACATAGACACACACACAGATATATATATATATATATAAATAGATATAGACACACACAACCTGATATGCACAAATATAAATACACACACACACACACACAGATATATATAAATATATATAGACACACACACACAGATATATATAAATATATATAGACACACACACACAGATATATATAAATATATATAGACACACACACACACAGATATATATAAATATATATAGACACACACACACAGATATATATAAATATATATAGACACACAGATATATATATAAATATGTATAGACACACACACACACAGATATATATATATAAATATATATAGACACACACACAGATATATATAAGTATATATAGACACACACACAGATATATATAAATATATATAGACACATACACACAGATATATATAAATATATATAGACACACATACACACAGATATATATAAATATATATAGACACACACACACAGATATATACTAATATATATAGACACACACACACAGATATATATAAATATATATAGACACACACACACACAGATATATATAGATATATATAGACACACACACACACAGATATATATAAATATATATAGACACATACACACACACACAGATATGTATAATTATATATAGACACACACACACAGATATATGTATAAATATATATAGACACACACAGATATATATAAATATATATCGACACACACACACAGATATATATATAAATGTATAGACACACGCACACACATATATATATATAAATATATATAGACACACACAGATATATTTAAATATATATAGACACACACACACACAGATATATATATAAATATATATAGACACACACACACAGATATATATATATAGAAATATAGACACACACACAGATATATATAAATATATATAGACACACACACAGATATATAGAAATATATATAGTCACACACACAGATATATATAAATATATATAGACACACACACACAGATATATATATAAATATATACAGACACACACACACAGATATATACAAATATAGATACACACACACAGATATATATAAATATATATAGACACACACACAGATATATACAAATATAGATACACACACACACACAGATATATATAAATATATATAGATACACACACACAGATATATATATATAAATATACATAGACACACACACAGATATATATATATATATATAAATAGATATAGACACAGACAACCTGATATGCACAAATATAAATATAAATACACACACACACACACACAGATATATATAAATATATATTTCGACACACACACACAGATATATATAAATATATATAGACACACACACACAGATATATATAAATATATATAAACACACGCACACACATATATATATATAAATATATATAGACATACACAGATATATATACAAATATAGATACACACACACAGATATATATAAATATATATAGACACACACACAGATATATACAAATATAGATACACACACACACAGATATATATAAACATATATAGATACACACACACAGATATATATATATATAAATATACATAGACACACACACAGATATATATATATATATAAATAGATATAGACACACACAACCTGATATGCACAAATATAAATACACACACACACACACACAGATATATATAAATATATATAGACACACACACACAGATATATATAAATATATATAGACACACACACACAGATATATATAAATATATATAGACACACACACACACAGATATATATAAATATATATAGACACACACACACAGATATATATAAATATATATAGACACACAGATATATATATAAATATGTATAGACACACACACACACAGATATATATATATAAATATATATAGACACACACACAGATATATATAAGTATATATAGACACACACACAGATATATATAAATATATATAGACACATACACACAGATATATATAAATATATATAGACACACATACACACAGATATATATAAATATATATAGACACACACACACAGATATATACTAATATATATAGACACACACACAGATATATATAAATATATATAGACACACACACACAGATATATATAGATATATATAGACACACACACACACAGATATATATAAATATATATAGACACATACACACACACACAGATATGTATAATTATATATAGACACACACACACAGATATATGTATAAATATATATAGACACACACAGATATATATAAATATATATCGACACACACACACAGATATATATATAAATGTATAGGCACACGCACACACATATATATATATAAATATATATAGACACACACAGATATATTTAAATATATATAGACACACACACACACAGATATATATATAAATATATATAGACACACACACACAGATATATATATATAGAAATATAGACACACACACAGATATATATATAAATATATATAGACACACAGACACACACAGATATATAGAAATATATATAGTCACACACACAGATATATATAAATATATATAGACACACACACACACAGATATACATATAAATATATATTTATATAGACACACACACAGATATAAATAAATATATATAGACACACACAGATATATATAAATATATATCGACACACACACACACACAGATATATATAAATTTATATAGACACACACACAGATATATAAATATATACAGAAACACACACACAGATATATATATATATAAATATATATAGACACACACACAGATATATATAAATATATATAGACACACACACAGATATATATAAATATATATCGACACACACACACAGATATATATATAAATATGTAGACACACGCACACACATATATATATAAATATATATAGACACACACAGATATATTTAAATATATATAGATACACACACACACAGATATATATAAATATATTTAGACACACACACAGAGATATATATAAATATATATAGACACACACACACACAGATATATATAAATATATATAGACACACACACACACACAGATATATGTATAAATATATATAGACACACACACACACGCAGATATATGTATAAATATATATCGACACACACACAGATATATATATAAATATATATAGACACACACACACACACAGAAATATATTAATATATATGGACACACACACCGATATATATAAATATATATCGACACACACACACACAGATATATATAAATATATATAGACACACACACACACACACAGATATATATAAATATATATATAGACACACACACAGATATATATAAATATATTTAGTCACACACACAGATATATATAAATATATATCGACACACACACACACAGAGATATATATAAATATATATAGACACTCACACAGATATATATAAATATATATAGACACACACACAGACATATATATATAAATATATATAGACACACACACACAGATATATACAAATATAGATACACACACAAACACAGATATATATAAATATATATAGACACACACACATATATATATATAAATATATATAGACACACACACACATATATATACAAATATAGATACACACACACACAGATATATATAAATATATATAGACACGCACACAGATATATACAAATATAGATACACACACACACAGATATATATAAATATATATAGACACACACACAGATATATAGAAATATATATAGTCACACACACAGATATATATAAATATATATAGACACACACACACAGATATATATATATAAATATATACAGACACACACACACAGATATATACAAATATAGATACACACACACAGATATATATAAATATATATAGACACACACACAGATATATACAAATATAGATACACACACACACACAGATATATATAAATATATATAGATACACACACACAGATATATATATATATATAAATATACATAGACACACACACAGATATATATATATAAATAGATATAGACACACACAACCTGATATATACAAATATAAATACACACACACACAAACACAGATATATATAAATATATATAGACACACACACACAGATATATATAAATATATATAGACACACACACACAGATATATATAAATATATATAGACACACAAACACACAGATATATATAAATATATATAGACACACACACACAGATATATATAAATATATATAGACACACCCACACACATATATATATAAATATATATAGACACACACACAGATATATATAAATATATATAGACACACACACAGATATATATAAATATATATAGACACATACACACAGATATATATAAATATGTATAGACACACATACACACAGATATATATAAATATATATAGACACACACACACAGATATATACTAATATATATAGACACACACACACACAGATATTATAAATATATATAGACACACACACACAGATATATATAGATATATATAGACACACACACACACACAGATATATATAAATATATATAGACACACACACACACAGATATGTATAATTATATATAGACACACACACACAGATATATGTATAAATATATATAGACACACACACACAGATCTATATAAATATATATAGACGCACACACAGATATATATAAATATATATAGACACACACACACACAGATATATATAAATATATATATACACACACACACAGATATATATAAATATATATAGACACACGCACAGATATATATAAATATCTATAGACACACTCACAGATATAAACAAATATATATAGACACACACACAGATATATATAAATATGTATAGACACACACACAGATATAAATAAATATATATAGACACACACAGATATATATAAATATATATCGACACACACACACAGGTATATATATAAATATATAGACACACGCACACACATATATATATAAATATATATAGACACACACAGATATATTTAAATATATATAGATACACACACACACAGATATATATAAATATATATAGACACACACACACACAGATATATATATAAATATATATCGACACACACACACACACAGATATATATAAATATATATAGACACACACAAAGATATATATAAATATAGATAGTCACACACACAGATATATATAAATATATATAGACACACACACAGATATATATAAATATATATAGACACACACACAGATATATATAAATATATATCGACACACACACACAGATATATATAGATATATATAGACACACACACACACAGATATATATAAATATATATAGACACACACACACACACACAGATATGTATAATTATATATAGACACACACACACAGATATATGTATAAATATATATAGACACACACAGATATATATAAATATATATAGACACACACACACAGATCTATATAAATATATATAGACGCACACACAAATATATATAAATATATATAGACACACACACACACACAGATATATATAAATATATATAGACACACACACACACACAGATATATGTATAAATATATATAGACACACACACACACGCAGATATATGTATAAATATATATCGACACACACACACAGATATATATAAATATATATAGACACACACACACACAGAAATATATTAATATATATGGACACGCACACCGATATATATAAATATATATCGACACACACACACACAGATATATATAAATATATATAGACACACACATACACACAGACATATATAAATATATATAGACACACACACAGATATATATAAATATATTTAGTCACACACACAGATATATATAAATATATATCGACACACACACACACAGAGATATATATAAATATATATAGACACACACACAGATATATATAAATATATATAGACACACACACAGACATATATATATATAAATATATATAGACACACACACACAGATATATACAAATATAGATACACACACAAACACAGATATATATAAATATATATAGACACACACACAGACATATATATATATAAATATATATAGACACACACACACAGATATATACAAATATAGATACACACACACACACAGATATATGTAAATATATATAGATACGCACACACAGATATATATATATAAATATACATAGACATACACATAGATATATATATATAAATAGATATAGACACACACAACCTGATATATACAAATCTAAATACACACACACACACACACAGATATATATAAATATATATAGACACACACACACAGATATATCTAAATATATATAGACACACACACACAGATATATATAAATATATATAGACACACAAACACACAGATATATATAAATATATATAGACACACACACCAGATATATATAAATATATATAGACACACACACACACAGATATATATAAATATATATAGACACACACACAGATATATATAAATATATATAGACACACACACAGATATATATAAATATATATAGACAAATACACACAGATATATATAAATATATATAGACACACATACACACAGATATATATAAATATATATAGACACACACACACAGATATATACTTATATATATAGACACACACACACAGATATATATAAATATATATAGACACACACACAGATATATATAAATATATATAGACACACACACAGATATATATAAATATATATAGACACATACACACAGATATATATATAAATATATATAGACACACACACACAGATATATATAGATATATATAGACACACACACACACAGATATATATAAATATATATAGACACACACACACACACACAGATATGTATAATTATATATAGACACACACACACAGATATATGTATAAATATATATAGACACACACACACAGATCTATATAAATATATATAGACGCACACACACAGATATATATAAATATATATAGACACACGCACAGATATATATAAATATCTATAGACACACTCACAGATATATACAAATATATATAGACACACACACACACACAGATATATATAAATATGTATAGACACACACACAGATATAAATAAATATATATAGACACACACAGATATATATAAATATATATCGACACACACACACAGGTATATATATAAATATATAGACACACGCACACACATATATATATAAATATATATAGACACACACAGATATATTTAAATATATATATAGATACACACACACACAGATATATATAAATATATATAGACACACACACACACAGATATATATATAAATATATATCGACACACACACACACACAGATATATATAAATATATATAGACACACACATAGATATATAGAAATATATATAGTCACACACACAGATATATATAAATATATATAGACACACACACAGATATATATAAATATATATAGACACACACACAGATATATATAAATATATATCGACACACACACACAGATATATATAGATATATATAGACACACACACACACAGATATATATAAATATATATAGACACACACACACACACGCAGATATGTATAATTATATATAGACACACACACACATATATAGACAAATATAGATACACACACACACAGATATATATAAATGTATATAGACACGCACACAGATATATACAAATATAGATACACACACACACAGATATATATAAATATATATAGACACACACACAGATATATAGAAATATATATAGTCACACACACAGATATATATAAATATATATAGACACACACACACACAGATATATATATAAATATATACAGACACACACACACAGATATATACAAATATAGATACACACACACAGATATATATAAATATATATAGACACACACACAGATATATACAAATATAGATACACACACAAACACAGATATATGTAAATATATATAGATACGCACACACAGATATATATATATAAATATACATAGACACACACACAGATATATATATATAAATAGATATAGACACACACAACCTGATATATACAAATATAAATACACACACACACACACACAGATATATATAAATATATATAGACACACACACACAGATATATCTAAATATATATAGACACACACACACAGATATATATAAATATATATCGACACACACACACAGATATATATATATAAATATATAGACACACGCACACACATATATATATATAAATATATATAGACACACACAGATATATTTAAATATATATAGATACACACACACACAGATATATATAAATATATATAGACACACACACACACAGATATATATATATAAATATATATAGACACACACACACAGATATATATATATATATAAATATAGACACACACACAGATATATATAAATATATATAGACACACACACACAGATATATATATATAGAAATATAGACACACACACAGATATATATATAAATATATATAGACACACAGACACACACAGATATATAAAAATATATATATAAAGTCACACACACAGATATATATAAATATATATAGACACACACACACACAGATATACATATAAATATATACAGACACACACACACAGATATATACAAATATAGATACACACACACAGATATATATAAATATATATAGAAACACACACAGATATATACAAATATAGATACACACACACACACAGATATATATAAATATATATAGATACACACACACAGATAGATATATATAAATATACATAGACACACAGATATATATATATATATATATATAAATAGATATAGACACACACAACCTGATATGCACAAATATAAATACACACACACACACACACACAGATATATATAAATATATATAGACACACACACACAGATATATATAAATATATATAGACACACACACACAGATATATATAAATATATATAGACACACACACACACAGATATATATAAATATATATAGACACACACACACAGATATATATAAATATATATAGACACACAGATATATATATCAATATGTATAGACACACACACACACACAGATATATATATAAATATATATAGACACACACACAGATATATATAAATATATATAGACACACACACAGATATATATAAATATATATAGACACATACACACAGATATATATAAATATATATAGACACACATACACACAGATATATATAAATATATATAGACACACACACACAGATATATACTAATATATATAGACACACACACACACAGATATATATATAAATATATATAGACACACACACACAGATATATATAGATATATATAGACACACACACACACAGATATATATAAATATATATAGACACACACACACACACACACAGATATGTATAATTATATATAGACACACACACACAGATATATGTATAAATATATATAGACACACACAGATATATATAAATATATATAGACACACACACACAGATCTATATAAATATATATAGACGCACACACAGATATATATAAATATATATAGACACACACACACACAGATATATATATATAAATATATATATACACACACACACACAGATATATATAAATATATATAGACACACGCACAGATATATATAAATATATATAGACACACTCACATATATATATAAATATATATAGACACACACACAGATATATATATAAATATATATCGACACACACACACACAGATATATATAAATTTATATAGACACACACACACAGATATATATATAAATATATAGACACACACACACACAGATATATATATAAATATATATAGACACACACAGATATATTTAAATATATATAGATACAAACACACACAGATATACATAAATATATATAGACACACACACACAGAGATATATATATATATAAATATAGACACACACACAGATATATTTATAAATATATATCGACACACACACACAGATATATATAAAAATATATAGACACACACACAGATATATATAAATATATATCGACACACACACACAGATATATATAAATATATATAGACACACACACACAGATATATATATAAATATATAGACACACACACACAGATATATATAAATATATATAGACACACACAGATATATTTAAATATATATAGATACAAACACACACAGATATACATAAATATATATAGACACACACACACACAGATATATATATATAAATATAGACACACACACAGATATATATAAATATATATAGACACACACACACACACAGATATATATAAATATATATAGTCACACACACAGATATATATAAATATATATAGTCACACACACAGATATATATAAATATATATAGACACACACACACAGATATATATAAATATATATAGACACACACACAGATATATATATAAATATATACAGACACACACAGATATATATATAAATATATATAGACACACACACAGTTATTTATGTAAAAATATATATCGACACACACACACACACATATATATAAATATATATAGACACACACACAGATATATATATATAAATATATATAGACACACACACAGATATATACAAATATAGATACACACACACACACAGATATATATAAATATATATAGACACACACACACAGATATATATATAAATATATACAGAAACACACAAACAGATATATACAAATATAGATACACACACACAGATATATATAAATATATATAGACACACACACAGAAAAATACAAATATAGATACACACACACACAGATATATATAAATATATATAGACACACACACACAGATATATATATATAAATATACATAGACACACGCACACAGATATATATATAAATAGATGTAGACACACACACACAGATATATATAAATATATATAGACACACACAGATATATTTAAATATATATATACACACACACAGATATATATTTATAAATATAGACACACACACAGATATATATAAATATATATAGACACACACACACACAGATATATATAAATATATATAGACACACACACAGATATATATAAATATATATAGTCACACACACAGATATATATAAATATATATAGACACACACACACAGATATATATAAATATATATAGACACTCACAAAGATATATATATAAATATATACAGACACACACACAGATATATATATATAAATATATATAGACACACACACAGATATTTATATAAAAATATATATGACACACACACACACAGATATATATATAAATATATATTGACATACACACAGATATATATATATAAATATATATAGACACACACACACAGATATATACAAATATAGAAACACTCACACACATATATATATAAATATATATAGACACACACACACAGATATATATATATAAATATATACAGACACACACACACAGATATATACAAATATAGATACACACACATAGATATATATAAATATATATAGACACACACACACAGATATATATAAATATATATAGACACTCACAAAGATATATATATAAATATATACAGACACACACACAGATATATATATATAAATATATATAGACACACACACAGATATTTATATAAAAATATATATGACACACACACACACAGATATATATATAAATATATATTGACATACACACAGATATATATATATAAATATATATAGACACACACACACAGATATATATAAATATATATAGACACTCACAAAGATATATATATAAATATATATAGACACACACACAGATATATACAAATATAGATACACACACACACACAGATATATATAAATATATATCGACACACACACACAGAAACATATATATAAATATACATAGACACACGCACACAGATATATATATAAATAGATGTAGACACACACAACCTGATATACACAAATATAAATACACACACACTCACAGATATATATAAATATATATAGACACACACACACAGATATATATAAATATATATAGACACACACACAGATATATATAAATATATATAGACACACACACACAGATATATATAAATATATATCGACACACACACACACACACAGATATATATAAATTTATAAAGACACACACACAGATATATAAATATATACAGAAACTGTTAGCGTTAGTGTTTTCTTAGAAGAATCACTCAACACTCAGGGTCGGTTCCAATGCTGAAGCAGCTTTTATTACGCTCAGCGGGAAGGAAAATCTCAGGACCGTAACCAGGTTTCTCTTCCCAGAACAAAGGTTTACATGTACCTTTATATGTTTCACAACAGTTACAAAACAGTTTACTACAGTTACACAGCCCATCACGCCTGGACACAAGCCAATCACAACGATTATAGATTACATATAGGTTCTTTTAACCCAATAGATTTCTCCTAGTATCCAGGGAACAATATGTTCGGTTATTGTCAGCTTGGGCTGATCGATGACTTTATAGGTTCTCTCCCTAGTTCTTTCATCTGGGAGAAATAATTGGTTTGTAGCTTTGTTTACAGCAAATGTCTTCCCTCTTATCTTTCTTCCTGGGGAATTAATTGGTTTATGACCTTGCTCACAGGAGATGGCTTCCTTCTTATCTATGTCTTCCCAGGCATTCCTACAGTGGGCCACACAGGGTTATTGCTCGGTCAGTGAACGTTCAACAGTTCACAGCTTGACTACCTGGTTTCCCATCATGCCTGGGCAGCCATTTTATGTGTGTGTCCATTGAAGCTTATGTGAGTTTTAAATATCCAGCAGGTGCCTAATGCCTAAGTCTATATATCTTTCTACTCTCTACAACAATTCCCCCTTTCGGTAAAGGGACTAGTCCTAGTCCACTTTTAACTGAAATACTGCCTTTATCTGATATTTGTGCACGGCCCGGTATTCCTTGCCTCAACGTGCTGGCCAGTCACGCGGTTTCAGGAGTTCCGGTTGCTTAAATCAAATTAACAAAGGCTAGCTCCTCCCGTCCCCTTATCAAACAGGCTTGTTTAATATCCAGGGAACGGTGATTAGTCCGTTTCCGCCATTTGTGGCGCCTGCATACCTGGCAGGCCATCACGCCCCATGTTATTGCTAAGATTAATTGTATACCGACCAGTGTGTGTGAAATAATTCGGATCCATGTGTGGATGTTCACATTTATTCCCCAGTCCCAGACCTTTCTCCACCAACTCTGACTTTGTAAGTCTACCTCAGTATCTTCTTCCAGTTCTTTGATTTTAGTTTGTAGCTGGTGATAGATTTTTACGGATTGCCCCACTCTGAGCCTTAACTCCCGTAATACCTCGGTTAGATGTGGGATAGGGACCTGCTCTGGCTCGTCATAATCCTGTAAATGATCATGGAGCTGATCGGTTACCTCAATAACTTCGGACTTCCGGCGCCTAACCTGGGTGATATGCGCTTGCCCGATCGCGACAGGTCGTAGTGGTGTAAAGCAAAAGTTTGGCTGCGGTATAGGGCACTGCAGGTCATTATACCGGTATGAACGCTCTGTGGTAGAGACGCAGTATCTTCCCCTCCCTCCGTAGCCTGCGAAGTGCATGTGTGCGGGCACTATTTCTAGTACACACCCGTTGGTTTGGTTAAACCCGCACTCGTCTAGTTCACCTCGGCCCACCGGGTGAGGGCATACTGTGATTTCCCCCCCTTTGCTTGCAATCTGCTAGGGAAATCCCAGTAAGTATGTTGTTTCGACGAACGGCAGAGGTGGTGGTTAGGTAGTAGCGTATGGAGACATTTTCCCGTATTACTCCGATATTCTCTCGTTGGTATAGGGGGAACGGCCCTGAGTCCGGCGTGACTATAGGGATCATCACGACTGTCCCTATCCCGGTAGTCTTACCCATCTGGCAATCTGGAATTGCTGGGTATACTCTGGTCAGTCCCTTCAGAGTACAATTATCCAGTGTCCCCCTTTGGTTAGCCAACTGAGCTAAATCTTCCTGTTCTCTATCAATGAGGTGATTGATGGTTCTGACGTGAGCTTCCAGGACTGAGATGCCATCCAGCTGGATTTTGGCACCCTCCTTTCCTAGGTTGGCTTGGTCTTCCTGGTTTTGCTCCACCCTCTCCAATAACCCCTTCATCACCCCTCTAAGCTGTTCCACCCTCTCATTTAATTCTTGTATGTCTATCGAGTTCACTACGGAGGTCTCTGTATTGAAAACGGTAGCAACATCATTAACTATTTCCCTCTTCATCCTGGGGGCTAACCCCTGTCCCCGGAACCTACTGGCACCCATTGTATCGGCAGCCTGCTGCATTACAACTTTACTTAATACATTGTACATCTTCCTTGACTGTTCTGTACAGTATTCCGGCATCTGGATGCCTGAAATATTGATCAGAACAGGCACAATCTCATGTCTAACATTATCATACAACAGTTCCCCCTCGCTGTACATTACAATCCCATTCTCTGGTCCCTTCGTAGTTATGGGGCAAGGCAGTTCCTCGGGCAATGTAGTGATTCTTATGGGGCGCGGTGTCGGAGGGGGTGAGAAACATACATACAATGATATTGCAGCCGCCCCCGCCTCCTCGTAATACCCACACAGCCCCATTCCCTTCTTGCGGATGACTGATTGCTGGGATTGTCCCGGAGGCGCTCAAATTATGCCGAAAGTACATTCATCGGGCCCTTTGACATCCCTCCGTTTAATGCAGCTGCTACTTATACCCGTGGAGCACTGTACACATACTCTTATTCTTATTAGGTTTCTTATTAGGATTCACTTGTAACCATGCATTAAAATAAGTCCTGTCCTTGCTCCAGTCCTTGGCTGCTGGAATGCACATTCCGTCCGTTAAATTAAACAAGACTCCATAGTTCATATAGTTGTTTATTTCCAGCGTGCTCTGCTGTCCATCCGTGTTGCCCAGGGTACGTGCATGTCGCAGGGCTATCCATATTACGAGTAGCGCCGTTCGTATTCCCATTCCGGTAAGTATTATCTGTAATTTTAAACAGACGGCCTGGTCGTCACCAGGGGTTAAGTTTTTTTGCTCTACGAGTGTCCCTGTCACCCTGCAAAATCAGAAGCACAAGGTTATAATCGAACCATTTCGAGCTGAATCTGTAGGGCGTGCGCCCGTGTCTTTACCCACTTAAATATTACCCAAACTCCTATGACCAAGGCCAAAGCTATTCCTCCAAACATCGCTGTCTGCTTTACCGTTAGGTTGGGTTTGTGGACTACACCTACCCACCGTGGGGTACATTGGCTCTATTGCCAGAGGTGATGGTGCTATGGCCGCGCACTGCACTATCCGTCTAGTCCCGTTATCTCTTCCAGCCTGTTTATCTTAGCTTTTAACTCTTCAATTTGTTTTATTGAATATCTATTTCTTTATTGTATCAGGCAAGTATTATTACATAAGCTAGTTCTGTTTTTATTTTTGTTTCCTCTGTTAGGTGAGGTTTTTTTTCTTATTAAGAAATCCAAATTAATAATGTTCAGTATAAAACGGCTGTCAATGGAAAGGGTTAACTCCTTTCCAGGTTTGTAAGAAGACCTGATGTCATTACGTGACTTCACGTAATCATCTGAAAAAAAAAGTCTTTGTGCCTTCAAAACTGGCTTCGAAATTAGGAATCCGTTAAAAACAGCATAAATCATTAGAGTAAACTCCAATGTTTTCTTAACTTCTAATTCAAGTACTTGCCAAAGAATTTATTTTTTTAATTGTTTTAAAACAAGACCACACATACAATAGCAATTTTGTTTACTGAAATTCAATTCTGTTTTTTTTTTATTTCTCTCTTTCTCCTCGTTATCTTCAAAACCCTCCTGCTTGTTTAGACTGTTCGGGACATTTTTGATAAACACTGTCCATTTTGGAAATCTTTTCAAACTGCATTGAAACTTTTGAAAATTCGAATCCATGTAGTGTTCTTTACTTATTCCAATTTTTTTTCTCTTCTAATTAAACCAATATCTTTTTCACAGCAAACATCAACTAGTATTTAGTAAGTTATGTCTTTTTCCATTTAGTCCGTTACATCTTTTTTTCCTTTCTTCAAATTAGGTTTTGTATTTTACACGGAGGGTTTGTAACTCCATAAAGTTGTTAATTTAAAATCATTTGTTTACTTTCAAAGTGGCGTCTTTATCTTTTTCTTTTTCTCCATGACTGGAATGAAGTCCATCTTTGAGAGTTTGAGGGCTGCCTTTCATTATCTCAAAATGCTCCAGTTTCAAAGTCGTTACTAAAGCTTGCTGTTTTTTAACATTTTCCAAAAGTTCCTTTTACACCTTCGCAGATAGCTCGCCACTTGCCCAGGAGTTTGACCTGATCAGATTTAATTTAATCTTTTTCTTTTTTTTAAATCCACCTCAGTATTTCCTGTGCCTTCTCTGAATATCTCAAAATCCCAATTCAAACTTTGTAATTTCAATCTTTATTTAAAACTTTTTTTTTTAGAAGCTCTTTTTTTTTAAAGCATTCTTTATCTCATTCCGAGACTAAATTTAAGTCTTTCAACCCAATCAATCATTGCATGTTTTCTTTCGGCAAGTAAGTGAGCATGTCAAATAAATATTTTGCTCAACAAACCTATTCTTTATTTGTTTATTTTCCTAGCTCCGTAACTTATCATCCGAATAAATCCACACCTGCGTTTCTAACTTAAATGTCTTAAATTTCCCACATACAGGACAACATTACAAAGGGTTTAAAACAAGACTTTCACTCTGTTTCTAAAATAAACAGACACTTGCATTCCTCTTCCAACCAGGCTTTCGGAACATGAAAACATAAAAAAATTCATTCTGCAGTCAAAAATTACACAGACACTTCTCACTCAACGATCAGACATTTACAACAGTCTCTCATCTTGTTTTGGCCGGATCTATTTTTGGATCCATGACCTTTCAGGGAATTCGTAGTTTTATCTAAATAATTCCTCACATAACTAATTCCTGAGGATTCCACCCTGCTTTAATCATTTTTTCTTCTTTTGTTTTTCCGCCAGGTGGCGGGTAAGCGACCCTTCTGGTCCCCACTCGAGTTTACTTGTTTTCATGGCCATTCCTGGGTAGGACTAGTACCGTTAGGAATCTACTCTCAGAGGTCCGCTTTCCTTCTAGCGCGACTTGTAGTAAACTGTCTCTTGGCTACTGTCAGGTCACAAGTTCTGCTGTTACACAAACTTATACAATTCTTAAAAACGCGTTTATGCAATTCCCGCATTGCTCTACGTATCCTTAACGACTACCTACCACCGCTCGGCCCGTTGGTCCGACCCTGTTCACAGGTTTGGATTCCGTTAGCCGCTGTACACCGCTTGGTTCTATCCCGGGGTATTTCAAATTACACTACTGGGTCCGGAAGATGTCTCTCGGTATCACGATCCCACGGTCTAAGTGTGTTCCCTACGCCTACTTGGTTCCTGGCCGTCACGTGGGACAAAAGTCCTCTTAATTCAGGCTCAGGCTAGGCGTTTGAGATATTAGACCGTCTCCTCATGTCGATCAACCAGCTTCCACCTTCCGCACCCTTTATACTTAAAAATTGTTTTTTATACTCACCCGGGTTTTTTCCAAGGGCGTCCAGCGACTCCGGGAAATCCCGTCGACTACGCCATTGTTAGCGTTAGTGGTTTCTTAGAAGAATCACTCAACACTCAGGGTCGGTTCCAATGCTGAAGCAGCTTTTATTATGCTCAGCGGGAAGGAAAAACTCAGGGCCGTATCCAGGTTTCTCTCCACAGAACAAAGGGTTACATGTACCTTTATATGTTTCACAATAGTTACAAAACAGTTTACTACAGTTTCACAGCCCATCACGGCTGGACACAAGCCAATCACAACGATTATAGATTACATATAGGTTCTTTTAACCCAATAGAATTCTCCTAGTATCCAGGGAACCATATGTTCGGTTATTGTCAGCTTGGGCTGATCGATGACTTTATAGGTTCTCTCCCTAGTTCTTTCATCTGGGAGAAATAATTGGTTTGTAGCCTTGTTTACAGCAAATGGCTTCCCTCTTATCTTTCTTCCTGGGGAATTAATTGGTTTATGACCTTGCTCACAGGAGATGGCTTCCTTCTTATCCCTGTCTTCCCAGGCATTCCTACAGTGGGCCTCACAGGGTTATTGCTCGGTCAGTGAACGTTCAACAGTTCACAGCTTGACTACCTGGTTTCCCATCATGCCTGGGCAGCCATTTTATGTGTGTGTCCATTTAAGCTTATGTGAGTTTTAAATATCCAGCAGGTGCCTAATGCCTAAGTCTATATATCTTTCTACTCTCTACAACAGAAACACACACACATATATATATATAAATATATATAGACACACATACACAGATATATATAAAAATATATAGACACACACACAGATATATATAAATATATATCGACACACACACACAGATATATATAAATATATATAGACACACACACACAGATATATATATATAAATATATAGACACACACACACACAGATATATATAAATATATATAGACACACACAGATATATTTAAATATATATAGATACACACACACACAGATATATATATATAAATATATATAGATACAAACACACACAGAAATATATATATATAAATATAGACACACACACAGATATATATAAATATATATAGACACACACACACAGAGATATATATAAATATATATAGACACACACACAGATATTTATATAAACATATATATACACACACACACACACACAGATATAGATAAATATACATAGACACACACACAGATATATATATATATATATATAAATATATATAGACACACACACACAGATATATACAAATATATATAGACACACACAGATATATTTAAATATATATAGATACACACACACACAGATATATATGTAAATATATATAGACACACACACACACAGATATATATATATATATAAATATAGACACACACACAGATATATATAAATATATATAGACACACACACACAGATATATATAAATATATATAGACACACACACACAGATATATATATAAATATATATAGACACACACACAGATATATATAAATATATATAGACGCACACACACACAGATATATATATATATAAATATATATAGACACACACACAGATATATACACATTTATAGAGACACACACACAGATATATAAATATATACAGAAACACACACACAGATATATATATAAATATATATAGACACACACACACAGCTATATATATAAATATATAGACACACACACAGATACATATAAATATATATCGACACACACACACAGATATATATAAATATATATAGACACACACACACAGATATATATATAAATATATAGACACACACACACACAGATATATATAAATATATATAGACACACACAGATATATTTAAATATATATAGATACACACACACACAGATATATATAAATATATATAGACACACACACACACAGATATATATACATATATAAATATAGACACACACACAGATATATATAAATATATATAGACACACACACACAGATATATATAAATATATATAGACACACACACAGATATATATATATAAATATATATAGACACACACACACAGATATATACAAATATAGATACACACACACACACAGATATATATAAATATATATAGACACACACACACAGATATATATATAAATATATACAGACACACACACACAGATATATACAAATATAAATACACACACACAGATATATATAAATATATATAGACACACAAACAGATATATACAAATATAGATGCACACACACACACAGATATATATAAATATATATAGACACACACACACAGATATATATATATATATAAATATACATAGGCACCCGCACACAGATATATATATAAATAGATATAGACACACACAACCTGATATATATAAATATATATAGACACACACACACAGATATATATAAATATATATAGACACACACACACAGATAAATATAAATATATATAGACACACACACAGATATATATATAAATATATATAGACACACACAACCTGATATATATAAATATATATAGACACACACACACAGATATATATAAATATATATAGACACACACACACAGATACATATAAATATATATAGACACACACACAAATATATATATAAATATATATATAGACACACACACACAGATATATACAAATATATATAGACACACACAGACACAGATATATATAAATATATATAGACACACACACACAGATATATATAAATATATATAGACACACAGATATATATAAATATACATAGATACGCATACACGCAGATATATATAAATATATATAGACACACACACAGATATATACTAATATATATAGACACACACACACACAGATATATATAAATATATATACACACACACACAGATATATATAAATATATATAGACACACACACACAGATACATACAAATATATATAGACACACACACAGATATATATATATAAATATATATAGACACACACACACAGATATATGTAAATATATATAGACACACACACACAGATATATATAGATATATATAGACACACACACACAGATA
>NW_027254707.1:1115000-1122500 GCF_044704955.1 Pristiophorus japonicus | reverse complement strand
AACACAAACAGATATATATATAAATATATATAGACACACACACACAGATATATATAAATATATATAGACACACACACATACAGATATATATATAAATACATATAGACACACACACAGATATATATATATATATATATAAATATATAGAGACACACACACACACAAATATATATAAATATATATAGACCCACACACATATATATATAAATATATATAGACACACACACACAGTTATATATATATAAATATATATTGACACACACACACAGATATATATAAATATATATAGACACACACACACACAAAGATATATATAAATATAGATACACACACACACACAGATATATATATAAATATATATAGACACACACACACAGATATATGTAAATATATATTGACACACACACACAGATATATATAAATATATATAGACACACACACACACACAAAGATATATACAAGTATAGATACACAAAGAGATATATATAAATATATATGCACACACACACACACACAGATATATGTATAAATATTTATACACACACACACACATAGATATATATAAATATATATAGACACACGCAGACAGAGATATAAATATAAATATATAAAGACACACACACACAGATATATATAAATATATATAGACACACACACAGCTATATAAATATTTAAATATATATAGAAACACACACACACAGATATATATAAAGATAAAAAAGACACACACACAGATATATGTATAAATACATATAGATACACACACACAGATATATATATATAAATATATATAGACACACACACACAGATATATATAAATATATATACACACACACACACACACAGATATATATAAATATATATAGACACACACACAGATATATATATATATATAAATATATATAGACACACACACACAGATATATATACATATATATAGACACACACAGAGATATATATAAATATATATAGACACACACAAACAGATATATATATATATATATAAATATATATAGACACACACACACACAGATATATATAAATATATATAGACACACACACACAGATATATATAAATATATATTAACACACACACAGATATATATATAAATATATATAGACACACACAGATATATATAAATATATATAGACACACACACAGATATATATTAATATATATAGACACACACACTCACAGATATATATAAATATATATAGACACACACACACAGATATATATAAATATATATAGACACACACACACAGATATATAAATATATATAGACGCACACACACACAGATATATATAAATATATATAGACACACAAAAACACACAGATATATATAAATATATATAGACACACACAGATATATATAAATATATATAGACACACACACAGATATATATAAATATATATAGACACACACACAGATATATATAAATATATATCGACACGTACACACAGATATATATATATATAAATATATATAGACACACACACACACACACAGATACATATAAATATATATAGACACACACACACAGATATATATAAATATATATAGACACACACACAGGTATATATATATAAATATATATAGACACACACACAGATATATATATACATGTATATAGACACACACACACTCAGATATATATAAATATACACACACACACACAGAGATATATATAAATATATATACACACACACACACACACAGATATATATAAATATATATAGACACACACACAGATATATATAAATATATAAAGACACACACACACAGATATATATAAATATATATAGACACACGCAGACACAGATATATATAAATATATATAGACACACACACAGATATATATAAATATATATAGACACACACAGACACAGATATATATAAATATATATAGACACACACACACAGATATATACAAATATAGATACACACACACAGAGATATATATAAATATATATAGACACACACACACACAGATATATATATAAATATATATAGACACACACACACAGGTATATATATATATATAAATATATATAGACACACACACAGATATATATAAATATATATAGACACACACACACAGATATATATAAATATATATAGACACACACACACAGATATATATATATAAATATATATAGACGCACACACACACAGATATATACAAATATAGATACACACAGAGATATATATAAATATATATACACACACACACACAGATATGTATAAATATATATAGACACACACACAGATATATATAAATATATAGAGACACACACACAGATATGTATAAATATATATATACACACGCAGACACAGATATATATAAATATATATAGATACACACGCAGATATATATAAATATATAAAGACACACACACACAGATATATATAAATATATTTCGACACACACACAGATATATATAAATATATATAGACACACACACACACAGATATATATAAATATATATAGTCACACACACAGGTATATATATATATAAATATATATAGACACACACACAGATATATATAAATATATATAGACACACACACACAGATATATATAAATATATATAGACACACACACAGCTATATATATATATAAATATATATAGACACACACACACTCCGATATATATAAATATATATAGACACACACACACAGATATATACAAATATAGATACACACACACACAGATATATATAAATATATATAGACACACACACAGATATATATAAATATATAAAGACACACACACACAGATATATATAAATATATATAGACACCACACAGATATATATATATAAATATATATAGACACACACACACTCCGATATATATAAATATATATAGACACACACACACAGATATATACAAATATAGATACACACACACACAGATATATATAAATATATATAGACACACACACACACAGATATATATAAATATATATAGACACACACACAGGTATATATATATATAAATATATATAGACACACACACAGATATATATAAATATATATAGACACACACACACAGATATATATAAATATATATAGACACACACACACAGATATATATATATAAATATATATAGACACACACACAGATATATACAAATATAGATACACACACAGATATATATAAATATATATACACACACACACACACACACAGATATGTATAAATATATATAGACACACACACAGATATATATATATAAATATATATTGACACACACACACAGATATATATAAATATATATAGACACACACACACACAAAGATATATATAAATATAGATACACACACACACACAGATATATATATAAATATATATAGACACACACACACAGATATATGTAAATATATATTGACACACACACACAGATATATATAAATATATATAGACACACACACACACACAAAGATATATACAAGTATAGATACACAAAGAGATATATATAAATATATATGCACACACACACACACACAGATATATGTATAAATATTTATACACACACACACACATAGATATATATAAATATATATAGACACACGCAGACAGAGATATAAATATAAATATATAAAGACACACACACACAGATATATATAAATATATATAGACACACACACAGCTATATAAATATTTAAATATATATAGAAACACACACACACAGATATATATAAAGATAAAAAAGACACACACACAGATATATGTATAAATACATATAGATACACACACACAGATATATATATAAATATATATAGACACACACACACAGATATATATAAATATATATACACACACACACACACACAGATATATATAAATATATATAGACACACACACAGATATATATATATATATAAATATATATAGACACACACACACAGATATATATACATATATATAGACACACACAGAGATATATATAAATATATATAGACACACACAAACAGATATATATATATATAAATATATATAGACACACACACACACAGATATATATAAATATATATAGACACACACACACAGATATATATAAATATATATTAACACACACACAGATATATATATAAATATATATAGACACACACAGATATATATAAATATATATAGACACACACACAGATATATATTAATATATATAGACACACACACTCACAGATATATATAAATATATATAGACACACACACACAGATATATATAAATATATATAGACACACACACACAGATATATAAATATATATAGACGCACACACACACAGATATATATAAATATATATAGACACACAAAAACACACAGATATATATAAATATATATAGACACACACAGATATATATAAATATATATAGACACACACACAGATATATATAAATATATATAGACACACACACAGATATATATAAATATATATCGACACGTACACACAGATATATATATATATAAATATATATAGACACACACACACACACACAGATACATATAAATATATATAGACACACACACACAGATATATATAAATATATATAGACACACACACAGATATATATATATAAATATATATAGACACACACACAGATATATATATACATGTATATAGACACACACACACTCAGATATATATAAATATACACACACACACACAGAGATATATATAAATATATATACACACACACACACACACAGATATATATAAATATATATAGACACACACACAGATATATATAAATATATAAAGACACACACACACAGATATATATAAATATATATAGACACACGCAGACACAGATATATATAAATATATATAGACACACACACAGATATATATAAATATATATAGACACACACAGACACAGATATATATAAATATATATAGACACACACACACAGATATATACAAATATAGATACACACACACAGAGATATATATAAATATATATAGACACACACACACACAGATATATATATAAATATATATAGACACACACACACAGGTATATATATATATATATAAATATATATAGACACACACACAGATATATATAAATATATATAGACACACACACACAGATATATATAAATATATATAGACACACACACACAGATATATATATATAAATATATATAGACGCACACACACACAGATATATACAAATATAGATACACACAGAGATATATATAAATATATATACACACACACACACAGATATGTATAAATATATATAGACACACACACAGATATATATAAATATATAGAGACACACACACAGATATGTATAAATATATATATACACACGCAGACACAGATATATATAAATATATATAGACACACACGCAGATATATATAAATATATAAAGACACACACACACAGATATATATAAATATATTTCGACACACACACAGATATATATAAATATATATAGACACACACACACACAGATATATATAAATATATATAGTCACACACACAGGTATATATATATATAAATATATATAGACACACACACAGATATATATAAATATATATAGACACACACACACAGATATATATAAATATATATAGACACACACACAGCTATATATATATATAAATATATATAGACACACACACACTCCGATATATATAAATATATATAGACACACACACACAGATATATACAAATATAGATACACACACACACAGATATATATAAATATATATAGACACACACACAGATATATATAAATATATAAAGACACACACACACAGATATATATAAATATATATAGACACCACACAGATATATATATATAAATATATATAGACACACACACACTCCGATATATATAAATATATATAGACACACACACACAGATATATACAAATATAGATACACACACACACAGATATATATAAATATATATAGACACACACACACACAGATATATATAAATATATATAGACACACACACAGGTATATATATATATAAATATATATAGACACACACACAGATATATATAAATATATATAGACACACACACACAGATATATATAAATATATATAGACACACACACACAGATATATATATATAAATATATATAGACACACACACAGATATATACAAATATAGATACACACACAGATATATATAAATATATATACACACACACACACACACACAGATATGTATAAATATATATAGACACACACACAGATATATATAAATATATAGAGACACACACACACAGCTATATATATAAATATATATAGACACACACACACAGATATATATAAATATATATAGACACACACACACACACACAAAATATATAAATTTATATAGACACACACACAGAAAAATAAATATATATAGAAACACACACACAGACATATATATAAAGATATATAGACACACACACACAGATATATATATATAAATATATATAGACACACACAGAGATATATATTTAAATATATAAAGACACACATACACAGATATATACAAATATAGATACACACACACAGATATATATAAATATATATAGACACACACAGATATATATATATAAATATATAAAGACACACACACACAAATATATACAAATATAGATACACACACACACAGATATATATAAATATATATAGACACACACAGAGATATATATATATATATAAATATAGATACACACACACACAGATATATATAAATATATAAAGACACACTCACACAGATATATACAAATATATATAGACACACACACACAGATATATATAAATATATATAGACACACACACAGATATATATAAATATATATAGACACACACACAGATATATATAAATATATATAGACACACACACACACAGATATATATAAATATATATAGACACACACACACACAGATATATATAAATATATATATAGACACTCACACACAGATATATATAAATATATGTAGACACACACACAGATATATATATATATATATATATACATACACACAGATATATATAAATATATATAGACACACACACACAGATATATATAAAAATATATAGACACACACTCACACAGATATATATAAATATCTATAGACACACACACACACACAGATATATATAAATATATATAAACACACACACACACAGCTATATATATAAATATATATAGACACACACACAGATATATAAATATATATATACACACACACACACAGACATATATAAATATATATAAACACACACACACAGATATATACATATAAATATATATAGACACACACACACACAGATATATATATAAATATCTATAAACACACACACAGATATATATAAATATATATAGACACACACACACACACACACACACAGATATATATAAATATATATAGACACACAGACAGATATATATATAAATATATATAGACACACACACACACAGTAATATATAAATATAGATACACACACACACACAGATATATATATAAAT
>NW_027254707.1:1095000-1102500 GCF_044704955.1 Pristiophorus japonicus | reverse complement strand
ATATATAAATATATATAGACACACACACACACACACAGATACATATAAATATATATAGACACACACACACACAGATATATATAAATATATATAGACACACACACAGATATATATATATAAATATATATAGACACACACACAGATATATATATACATGTATATAGACACACACACACTCAGATATATATAAATATACACACACACACACAGAGATATATATAAATATATATACACACACACACACACACAGATATATATAAATATATATAGACACACACAGAGATATATATAAATATATAAAGACACACACACACAGATATATATAAATATATATAGACACACGCAGACACAGATATATATAAATATATATAGACACACACACAGATATATATAAATATATATAGACACACACAGACACAGATATATATAAATATATATAGACACACACAAACAGATATATACAAATATAGATACACACACACACAGATATATATAAATATATATAGACACACACACACACAGATATATATATAAATATATATAGACACACACACACAGGTATATATATATATATAAATATATATAGACACACACACAGATATATATAAATATATATAGACACACACACACAGATATATATAAATATATATAGACACACACACACAGATATATATATATAAATATATATAGACGCACACACACACAGATATATACAAATATAGATACACACAGAGATATATATAAATATATATACACACACACAGATATGTATAAATATATATAGACACACACACAGATATATATAAATATATAGAGACACACACACAGATATGTATAAATATATATATACACACGCAGACACAGATATATATAAATATATATAGACACACACACAGATATATATAAATATATAAAGACACACACACACAGATATATATAAATATATTTCGACACACACACAGATATATATAAATATATATAGACACACACACACACAGATATATATAAATATATATAGTCACACACACAGGTATATATATATATAAATATATATAGACACACACACAGATATATATAAATATATATAGACACACACACAGCTATATATATATATAAATATATATAGACACACACACACTCCGATATATATAAATATATATAGACACACACACACAGATATATACAAATATAGATACACACACACACAGATATATATAAATATATATAGACACACACACAGATATATATAAATATATAAAGACACACACACACAGATATATATAAATATATATAGACACCACACAGATATATATATATAAATATATATAGACACACACACACTCCGATATATATAAATATATATAGACACACACACACAGATATAAACAAATACAGATACACACACACACAGATATATATAAATATATATAGACACACACACACACAGATATATATAAATATATATAGACACACACACAGGTATATATATATATAAATATATATAGACACACACACAGATATATATAAATATATATAGACACACACACACAGATATATATAAATATATATAGACACACACACACAGATATATATATATATAAATATATATAGACACACACACAGATATATACAAATATAGATACACACACAGATATATGTAAATATATATACACACACACACACACACACAGATATGTATAAATATATATAGACACACACACAGATATATATAAATATATAGAGACACACACACACAGCTATATATATAAATATATATAGACACACACACACAGATATATATAAATATATATAGACACACACACACACACACAAAATATATAAATTTATATAGACACACACACAGAAAAATAAATATATATAGAAACACACACACAGACATATATATAAAGATATATAGACACACACACACAGATATATATATATAAATATATATAGACACACACAGAGATATATATTTAAATATATAAAGACACACATACACAGATATATACAAATATAGATACACACACACAGATATATATAAATATATATAGACACACACAGATATATATATATAAATATATAAAGACACACACACACAAATATATACAAATATAGATACACACACACACAGATATATATAAATATATATAGACACACACAGAGATATATATATATATATAAATATAGATACACACACACACAGATATATATAAATATATAAAGACACACACACACAGATATATACAAATATATATAGACACACACACACAGATATATATAAATATATATAGACACACACACAGATATATATAAATATATATATACACACACACACACAGATATATATAAATATATATAGACACACACACACACAGATATATATAAATATATATATAGACACACACACACAGATATATATAAATATATGTAGACACACACACAGATATATATATATATATATATATATATATATATACATACACACAGATATATATAAATATATATAGACACACACACACAGATATATATAAAAATATATGGACACACACTCACACAGATATATATAAATATCTATAGACACACACACACACAGATATATATAAATATATATAAACACACACACACACAGCTATATATATAAATATATATAGACACACACACAGATATATAAATATATATATACACACACACACACAGATATATATAAATATATATAAACACACACACACAGATATATACATATAAATATATATAGACACACACACACACAGATATATATATAAATATCTATAAACACACACACAGATGTATATAAATATATATAGACACACACACACACACACACACACAGATATATATAAATATATATAGACACACAGACAGATATATATATAAATATATATAGACACACACACACACAGTAATATATAAATATAGATACACACACACACACAGATATATATATAAATATATATAGACACACACACACAGATATATATAAATATATATAGACAAACATACAGATATATATAAATATATATAGACACACACACACACAGCTATATGTTAATATATATAGACACACACACAGATATATATAAATATATATAGACACACACACAGATATATATATAAATATATATAGACACACACACACACAGATATATATAAATATATATAGACACACACACACACAGATATATATAAATATAGATACACACACACACAGATATATATATAAATATATATAGACACACACACAGACATATATAAATATATATAGATACACACACACATATATATAAATATATATAGACACACAGACACAGATATATATAAATATAGATAGACACACACACAGATATATATAAATATATATAGACACACACACACACAGATATATATAAATATATATAGACACACACACACAGATATATATATAAATATATATAGAGACACACACACGCAGATATATATAAAGATATACAGACACACACACAGATATATATAAATATATATAGACACACACACAGATATATATATAAATATATATAGACACACACACACAGATATATATAAATATATATAGACACACACACACAG
Organism: Pristiophorus japonicus; assembly: GCF_044704955.1. Lineage (NCBI taxonomy): Eukaryota > Metazoa > Chordata > Chondrichthyes > Pristiophoridae > Pristiophorus > Pristiophorus japonicus. The sequence goes on along the minus strand of NW_027254707.1, from coordinate 1,098,894 downwards.
ATACATATTAATATATATAGACACACACACACACAGATATATATAAATATATATAGACACACACACACAGATATATATAAATATATATAGACACACACACACAGATATATGAATATATATAGACGCACACACACAGATATATATAAATATATATAGACACACAAAAACACACAGATATATATAAATATATATAGACACAAACACACAGATATATATAAATATATATAGACACGCACACAGATATATATAAATATATATAGACGCACACACAGATATATATATAAATATATATCGACACGTACACACAGATATATATATATATATATATATAGACACATACACACACACAGATACAAATAAATATATATAGACACACACACACAGATATATATAAATATATATAGACACACACACAGATATATATATAAATATATATAGACACACACAAAGATATATATAAATATATATAGACACACACACACACAGATATATATAAATATACACACACACACAGATATATATAAATATATATACACACACACACACACACACAGATATATATATATAAATATATATAGACACACTCACACAAAGATATATACAAATATAGATACACATAGAGAGATATATAAATATATATAGACACACACACAGATATATATAAATATATATAGACACACGCAGACACAGATATATATAAATATATATAGACACACACACAGATATATATAAATATATATAGACACACACACAGATATATATATATATAAATATATATAGACACACACACACAGATATATATAAATGTATATAGTCACACACAGAGATATATATAAATATATATAGACACACACACACACACAGATATATATAAAGATATATAGACACACACACAGATATATATAAATATACATAGACACACACACAGATATATATATAAATACATATAGACACACACACACAGATATATATAAATATATATAGACACACACACACAGATACATATTAATATATATAGACACACACACACAGATATATATAAATATATATAGACACACACACACAGATATATAAATATATATAGACGCACACACACAGATATATATAAATATATATAGACACACAAAAACACACAGATATATATAAATATATATAGACACAAACACACAGATATATATAAATATATATAGACACACACACAGATATGTATTAATATATATAGACACACACACAGATATATATAAATATATATCGACACGTACACACAGATATATATATATATAAATATATATAGACACACACACACACACAGATACATATAAATATATATAGACACACACACACAGATATATATAAATATATATAGACACACACACAGATATATATATAAATATATATAGACACACACACAGATATATATAAATATATATAGACACACACAGATATATATATATATAAATATATATAGACACACACACACTCCGATATATATAAATATATATAGACACACACACACACAGGTACATAAAAATAGATATAGACACACACACACACAGATATGTATAAATATATATAGACACACACACACAGATATATATATAAATATATATCGACACACACACAGATATATATATATATATATATAAATATATATAGACACACACACACACAGATATATATAAATATATATGGACACACACACACAGATATATATATATAAATATATCTCGACACACACACACACACACACACAGATATATATAAAGATAAAAAGACACACACACAGACATATATATAAATATATATAGATAAACACAAACAGATATATATATAAAAATATATAGACACACACACACAGATATATATAAATATATATAGACACACACACATACAGATATATATATAAATACATATAGACACACACACAGATATATATATATATATAAATATATAGAGACACACACACACACAAATATATATAAATATATATAGACCCACACACATATATATATAAATATATATAGACACACACACACAGATATATATATATAAATATATATTGACACACACACACAGATATATATAAATATATATAGACACACACACACACAGATATATGTAAATATAGATACACACACACACACAGATATATATATAAATATATATAGACACACACACACAGATATATGTAAATATATATTGACACACACACACAGATATATATAAATATATATAGACACACACACAGGTATATATATAAATATATATAGACACACACACAGATATATATAAATATATATAGACACACACACACACACAAAGATATATACAAGTATAGATACACAAAGAGATATATATAAATATATATGCACACACACACACAGATATATGTATAAATATTTATACACACACACACACATAGATATATATAAATATATATAGACACACGCAGACAGAGATATATATATAAATATATAAAGACACACACACACAGATATATATAAATATATATAGACACACACACAGTTATATATATATTTAAATATATAAAGAAACACACACACACAGATATATATAAAGATAAAAAGACACACACACAGATATATGTATAAATACATATAGATACACACACACAGATATATATATAAATATATATAGACACACACACACAGATATATATAAATATATATAGACACACACACACACAGATGTATATAAATATATATAGACACACACACAGATATATATATATATATAAATATATATATAGACACACACACACAGATATATATAAATATATATAGACACACACAGAGATATATATAAATATATATAGACACACACAAACAGATATATATATATATATAAATATATAGACACACACACACACAGAAACATATAAATATATATAGACACACACACACAGATATATATAAATATATATAGACACACACACAGATATATATATAAATATATATAGACACACACAGATATATATAAATATATATAGACACACACACAGATATATATTAATATATATAGACACACACACTCACAGATATATATAAATATATATAGACACACACACAAAGATATATATAAATATATATAGACACACACACACAGATATATAAATATATATAGACGCACACACACACAGATATATATAAATATACATAGACACACAAAAACACACAGATATATATAAATATATATAGACACACACAGATATATATAAATATATATAGACACACACACAGATATATATAAATATATATAGACACACACACAAATATATATAAATATATATCGACACGTACACACAGATATATATATATAAATATATATAGACACACACACACACACACAGATACATATAAATATATATAGACACACACACACACAGATATATATAAATATATATAGACACACACACAGATATATATATATAAATATATATAGACACACACACAGATATATATATACATGTATATAGACACACACACACTCAGATATATATAAATATACACACACACACACAGAGATATATATATATATATATACACACACACACACACACAGATATATATAAATATATATAGACACACACACAGATATATATAAATATATAAAGACACACACACACACATATATATATAAATATATATAGACACACGCAGACACAGATATATATAAATATATATAGACACACACACAGATATATATAAATATATATAGACACACACAGACACAGATATATATAAATATATATAGACACACACACACAGATATATACAAATATAGATACACACACACACAGATATATATAAATATATATAGACACACACACACACAGATATATATAAATATATATAGACACACACACACAGGTAT
>NW_027254707.1:1087500-1090000 GCF_044704955.1 Pristiophorus japonicus | reverse complement strand
CACACAGATATATAAATATATACAGACACACACACAGCTATATATATATTTAAATATATATAGACAAACACACACACAGATATATATAAAGATAAAAAGACACACACACAGATATATGTATAAATACATATAGATACACACACACACAGATATATATAAATATATATAGACACACACACACAGATATATATAAATATATATAGACACACACACACACAGATATATATAAATATATATAGACACACACACAGATATATATATATAAATATATATAGACACACACACACAGATATATATAAATATATATAGACACACACAGAGATATATATAAATATATATAGACACATACACACAGATATATATATAAATATATATAGACACACACACACACAGATATATATAAAGATATATAGACACACACACAGATATATATAAATATATATAGACACACACACAGATATATATATATAAATATATATAGACACACACACACAGATATATATAAATATATATAGACACACACACACAGATACATATTAATATAGATAGACACACACACACACAGATATATATAAATATATATAGACACACACACACAGATATATATAAATATATATAGACACATACACACAGATATATAAATATATATAGACTCACACACAGATATATATAAATATATATAGACACACAAAAACACACAGATATATATAAATATATATAGACACAAACACACAGATATATATAAATATATATAGACACACACACACACACAGATACATATAAATATATATAGACACACACACACAGATATATATAAATATATATAGACACACACACAGATATATACATAAATATATATAGACACACACACAGATATATATAAATGTATATAGACACACACACACACAGATATATATAAATATTTATACACACACACACAGATATATATAAATATATATACACACACACACACAGATATATATATATATATAAATGTATATAGGCACACACACACAAAGATATATACAAATATAGATACACACAGAGATATATATAAATATATATACACAAACACACACACACAGATATATATAAATATATATAGACACACACACAGATATATATAAATATATATAGACACACGCAGACACAGATATATATACATATATATAGACACACACAAGATATATATAAATATATAAAGACACACACACACAGATATATATAAATATATATAGACACACACACAGATATATACATATATAAATATATATAGACACACACACAGATATATATATATAAATATATATAGACACACACACACAGATATATATAAATATATATAGACACACACAGAGATATATATAAATATATATAGACACACACACACAGATATATATATATAAATATATATAGACACACACACACACAGATTATATATAAAGATATATAGACACACACACAGATATATATAAATATACATAGACACACACACAGATATATACATAAATATATATAGACACACACACACAGATATATATAAATATGTATAGACACACACACACAGATACATATTAATATATATAGACACACACACACACAGATATATATAATTATATATAGACACACACACACAGATATATATATAAATATATATAGACACACACACACAGATATATAAATATATATAGACGCACACACACACAGATATATATATAAATACATATAGACACACACACAGATATATATATATAAATATATATAGACAAACACACACAGATATATATAAATATATATAGACACACCCACAGATATATATTAATATATATAGACACACACACTCACAGATATATATAAATATATATAGACACACACACACAGAAATATATAAATATATATAGACACACACACACAGATATATAAATATATATAGACGCACACACACAGATATATATAAATATATATAGACACACAAAAACACACAGATATATATAAATATATATAGACACACACAGATATATATAAATATATATAGACACACACACAGATATATATAAATATATAGAGACACACACACAGATATATATAAATATATATCGACACGTACACACAGATATATATATATAAATATATATAGACACACACACACACACAGATATATATAAATGTATATAGACACACACACACACAGGTATATATAAATATACACACACACACACAGATATATATACATATATATACACACACACACACACAGATATATATATATAAATATATATAGACACACACACACAAAGATATATACAAATATAGATACACACAGAGATATATATAAATATACACACACACACACACACACACACAGATATATATAAATATATATAGACACACATACAGATATATATAAATATATATAGACACACACACACACAGATATATATAAATATATATAGACACACGCAGACACAGATATATATAAATATATATAGACACACACACA
>NW_027254707.1:1057500-1080000 GCF_044704955.1 Pristiophorus japonicus | reverse complement strand
CACAGATATATATAAATATATATAGACACACACACAGATATATATAAATATATATAGACACACGCACAGATATATATAGACACAAACACAGATATATATATATATATATATATATAGACACACACACAGATATATATAAATATAGATACACACACACAGATATATATATAAATATATATAGACACACGCACACAGATATATATTAATATATATTGACACACACACACAGATATATATAAATATATATAGACACACACACAGATATATATAAATATATATAGACTCACATACAGATATATATAAATATATATAGACACACACACACAGATATATATAAATATATAAACACACACACACAGATATATATAAATATATATAAACACACACATACAGATATATATAAATATTTATAGACACACACACAGATATATATATATATATATATATATATATATAGACACACACACACACAGATATATATAAATATATATAGACACACACACACACAGATGTATACAAATATATATAAACACACACACACAGATATATATAAATATATATATACACACACACACACAGATATATATAAATAATTATAGACACACACACACACACAGATATATACAAATATATATAGACACACACACACACAGATATATATAAATATATATAGACACACACACAGATATATATAAATATATATATACACACACACACACAGATATATATAAATATATATAGACACACGCACACACAGATATATATAAATATATATAGACACACCCACACAGATATATATAAATATATATAGACACACACACACACACAGATATATATAAGTATATATAGACACACACACACACAGATATATATAAATATAGATACACACACACACAGAGATATATATATAAATATATATAGACACACGCACACAGATATATATAAATATATATTGACACACACACACAGATATATATAAATATATATAGACACACATACAGATATATATAAGTATATAGAGACACACACACAGATATATATAAATATATATAGACACACATACAGATATATATAAATATATATAGACACACACACACAGATATATATTAATATATATAGACACACACACAGATATATATAAATATATATAGACACACACACAGTGATATGTATAAATATATATACACACACACACAGATATATAAATATATATAGACGCACACACACAGATATATATAAATATATATCGACACACACACAGATATATATAAATATATATAGACACACACACACAGATATATATATATATAAATATATATAGACACACACACAGATATATATAAATATATGTAGACACACACACACACAGATATATATAAATATAGATACACACACACACACAGATATATATGTATAAATATATATAGACACACACACAGATATATATAAATATATATTGAAACACACACACAGATATATATAAATATATATGGACACACACACAGATATATATAAATATATATAGATACACACACACATATATATAAATATATATAGACACACACACAGAAATATATAAATATATATAGACACACAAAGAGATATATATAAATATATATAGACACACATACAGATATATATAAATATATATATATACACACACACACAGATATATATTAATATATATAGACACACACACAGATATATATATAAATATATATAGACACACACACACAGATATATATTAATATATATAGACACACAGACAGATATATATAAATATATATAGACACACACACACGCACAGATATATATATATAAACACACACACAGATGTATATAAATATATCTAGTCACACACACACATAGATATATATAGATATATATAAATATATATAGACACATACACAGATATATATAAATATATAAACACACACACACAGATATATATAAATATATATAAACACACACACACAGATATATATAAATATATATAGACACACACACAGATATATATATATATATATATAGACACACACACACACAGATATATATAAATAGATATACACACACACACACACACAGATATATATAAATATATATAGACACACACACACACAGATATATATAAATATATATAGACACACACACACACAGATATATATAAATATAGATACACACACACACACACTGATATATATATAAATATATATAGACACACGCACACAGATATATATAAATATATATTGACACACACACACAGATATATATAAATATATATAGACACACACACAGAGATATATATAAATACATATACACACACACACAGATATATAAATATATATAGACGCACACACACAGATATATATAAATATTTATCGACACACACACAGATATATATAAATATATATAGACGCACACACACAGATATATATAAATATATATAGACACACACACACAGATATATATAAATATATATAGACACACACACACAGATATATATAAATATATATAGACACACACACACACAGATATATATAAATATAGATACACACACACAGATATATATATAAATATATATAGACACACACACACAGATATATATAAATATATATTGACACACACGCAAATATATATAAATATATATAGACACACACACAGATATATATAAATATATATAGATACATACACACACGCAATATATATAAATATATATAGACACACACACACAGATATATATAAATATATATAGACACACACACACAGATATATATAAATATATATAGACACACACACAGATATATATAAATAAATATAGACACACACACACAGATATATACAAATATAAAGAGACACACACACACAGATATATATAAATATATATAGACACACACACAGATATATATAAATATATATATATACACACACACACACAGATATATATATATAAATATATATAGACACACACAGATATATATAAATATATATATACACACACACACACAGATATATATATAAATATATATAGACACACACACACAGATATATACAAATATAAAGAGACACATACACACAGATATATATAAATATATATAGACACACACACAGATATATATATAAATATATATATATACACACACACACAGATATATATATATCAATATATATAGACACACACAGATATATATAAATATATATATACACACACACACACAGATATATATAAATATATATAGACACACACACAGATATATATATAAATATATATAGACACACACACACAGATATATATAAATATATATAGACACACACACAGATATATATAAATATATATATACACACACACACACACAGATATATACAATTATATATACACACACACACACACAGATATATATAAATATATATAAACACACACACACAGCTATATATATAAATATATATATACACACACACACACAGATATATATAAATATATATAAACACACACACACAGATATATATAAATATATATAGACACACACACACACACAGATATATACAAATATATATATACACACACACACAGATATATAAATATATATAGACACACACACACACAGATATATATAAATATATATAGACACACACGCAGATATATATAAATATATATAGACACACACACACAGATATATATAAATATATATGTAAACACACACACAGATATATATAAATATATATAGACACACACGCACACATAGATATATATATAAATATATATAGACACACACAGAGATATATATAAATATATAAACACACACACACAGATATATATAAATATATATAGACACACACACACAGATGTATAAATATATATAGACACACACACACACAGATATATATATATATAAATATATATAGACACACACACAGATATATATAAATATATATAGGCACACACACACAGATATATATAAATATATATACACACACACACAGATATATATAAATATATATAGACACACAGATATATACAAATATAGACACACACACAAAAATAGATAAATTTAAAACTCTCTGTTGGTTTGGTGGTGCCTCTTCCAGTCGAAGAGCCAACACAGAGTTTGAGAACTGCTGCAATAACCCGCCAGGACCGATAGGGGGAGCAGTATTGCGCCTCCAGAGCCTCAGCCAATGGCAGCAGCCCCTCTCCCTGATGGACAGCCAACTCAGCCAATGGTGAGTGTGCCCACGTGGGGCAGCAACCCGCCCTCTGGCCGCTGTTGATGGACAGCTCGACTGACAAATCACAGCGGCCGAACATCCGCGCCAGAACAACGCTCTGATCCCGCCCCACGGGGGTCCCGCCCGCGCGCTGATGGACAGCCGGGCTGACCAATCGCCACAGCGCCCGTCCCCACTTCCAAACCCGACACAGCGTCATTGCGTCATTCCGCTCGGGGGCCCCGGCTTCCGCGCCACCTGAAGCGACCTTAAAGCAAAGCAGCCCACACACTGCACATTATGGTTGTGCACCGATAATTGAGCACAGGCCCAATTAAAGCGGGGACCGGATGGTGCAAAGTCAGTGGGTGCGACAGGAGAGGAAAGGGAGCAAAGAAATGCAGTGGCAGCATCAAAGACGGTGGGATGGGGATCAATAGATCACAGAAAGCTTTCAATCACAGAATGAGAATTTGGGATTGACACTGGGCTGTGGGGAGGGAGCGGGGCAGTCAGAGAGAGAGAGAGATTTCTAAATATATATATATCTGTCTCACCGTCTGTCCCTCCAGCACGGGATAGATACAGAGATAATCTCCCTCGACACTGTCCATCAAACACTCTCAGGGCAGGTACAGGGAGTTAGATACAGAGTAAACCCCCCTCTGCACTGTCCCATCAAACACTACCAGGGCACGTACAGCACGGGATAGATACAGAGTAAAGCTCCCTCTACACTGTCCCATCAAACAGTCCCAGGGTAGGTACAGGGGGTTAGATACAGAGTAAAGCTCCCTCTACACTGTCCCACCAAAACAATCCCAGGGCAGGTACAGATGATTAGATACAGAGTAAAAATCCCTCTACACTGTCCCAGCAAACACTCGCGGGGCAGATACAAGGGGTTAGATACAGAATAAAGCTCCCTCTACACTGTCCCATCAATCACACCCAGGGCAGGTACAGGGGGTTCGATACAGAGTAAAGGTCTCTCTACACTGCCCCTTCAAACACTCCCAGGGCAGGTAAAGCACGGGGTTAGATACAGAGTAAAGCTCCCTCTACACTGTCCCATCAAACACTCCCAGGGCAGGTACAGGGGGTTAGATACAGAGTAAAGCTCCCTCCAAACTGTCCCATCAAACACTCCCAGGGCAGGTACAGGGGGTTAGATACAGAGTAAAGCTCCCTCCAAACTGTCCCATCAAACACTCCCAGGGCAGGTACAGGGAGTTAGATACAGAGTAAAGCTCCCTCCAAACTGTCCCATCAAACACTCCCAGGGCAGGTACGGTGGTTAGATACAGAGTAAAGCTCCCTCTACACTGTCCCATCAAACACTCCCAGGGCAGGTACAGGGGGTTAGATACAGAGTAAAGCTCCCTCTACACTGTCCCATCAAACACTCCCAGGGCAGGTACAAATGGTTAGATACACTGACCCTGGGTTAGGGAGGGGGAGTCACTGACCCTGGGTTAGGGAGGGGGGTGGTCACTGACACTGGGTTAGGGAGGGGGGGTCACTGAGCCTGGGTTAGGGAGGGGGGGTCACTGACCCTGGGTTAGGGAGGGGGGAGTCACTGACCCTGGGTTAGGGAGGGGGGTCACTGACCCAGGGTTAGGGAGGGGGGGGTCACTGACCCTGGGTTAGGGAGGGGGGGGTCACTGACCCTGGGTTAGGGAGGGGGGAGTCACTGACCCTGGGTTAGGGAGGGGGGGGTCACTGACCCTGGGTTTGGGATGGGGGGTCACTGACCCTGGGTTAGGGAGGGGGGGTCACTGACCCTGGGTTAGGGAGGGGGGGGGTCACTGACCCTGGGTTTGGGATGGGGGGTCACTGACCCTGGGTTAGGGAGGGGGGGTCACTGACCCTGGGTTAGGGAGGGGGGGTCACTGACCCTGGGTTAGGGAGGGGGTGTCACTGACACTGGGTTAGGGAGGGGGGTCACTGACACTGGGTTAGGGAGGGGGGGTCACTGACCCTAGGTTAGGGAGGGGGGGTCACTGACCCTAGGTTAGGGAGGGGGGGTCACTGACCCTGGGTTAGGGAGTGGGGTCACTGACCCTGTGTTAGGGTGGCGGGTCACTGACCCTGTGACCCTGGGTTAGGGATATATGAGATGGTGTGTAATCTCTCTCTCCTTGCTCCCTGCCCTGGGACCATTCACATGTTAATGTCCCCAGACAGCACACACCTCAGTAACTGTGTGACTCACCCTGGCCCTGACCATTGAGATGTTAATCAGCACAAGGCTCTCTGACCCACACACACCTTTCCAGCTCAGGGACCGCCATTTTACACTAGCATTGTAACAATTACTTTTTGCTTTCTCTAGATCTCGCAACAAGACTCCAACCCAGAGATCCACACCCAGGAAAACCAGGTGAAATAATCTTCCTCCGGGTATTCACCTTAGTGAGCTGATGTCTGGTATCTCAGTGTATCAGTGGGGAGGAGCTGTGTGTCTGTGTGTGTCTCTGTCTCCCCCTCTCTGTCCCTCTCTCGCTCCCTCTGTCTCTGCTTCTCTCTCTCTCTCCCTCCCCCTCTCTGTCCCCCTCTCTCTCACTCTGTCTCTGCTTCTCTCTCTCTCTCTCTCTCTCCACCTCCTTCTTTCTTTCCCTCTCTCTCTCCCTCTGTCTCTGCTTCTCTCTCTCTCTCTCTCTCTCCCTCCCTCTCTCTCTCCCTCTGTCTCTGCTTCTCTCTCTCCCTCCCTCTCTATGTCCATCACTCTCTCTCTCTCTCTGTCTCTGCTTCTCTCTCTCTCTATCTGTCTCTCTGATGATTGGCCATTGATTGCACAGATCGACTGCTCTCTAATTTAATCTCCCACATCACTGTCCCATCAAACACTCCCAGGGAATGTAGAGCACGGGGTTAGATACAGAGTAAAGATCCCTCTACACTGTCCCATCAAACACTCCCAGGGCAAGTACAGGTGGCGAGAAACAGAGAAATGCTCTCTTTACACTTTCCCATCAAACATTTCCAGGGCAGGTACAGCACGGGGTTAGATACAGAGTAAAGCTCCCTCTACACTGTCCCATCAAACACTCCCAGGGCACGTACAGGGGGGTTAGATACAGAGTAAAGCTCCCTCGACACTGTCCGATCAAACTCTCCCAGGGCAGCTGCAGGGGGTTAGATACAGAGTAAAGCTCTCTCTACACTTTCCAATCAAACACTCGCAGGGCAGGTACAGGGGTTAGATACAGAGTAAAGCTCCCTCTACACTGTCCCATCAAACACTCCCAGGACAGGTACAGGGGGGTTAGAAACAGAGTAAAGCTGTCTCTACACTGTCCCATCAAACACTCCCAGGGCAGGTACAGGGTTTAGATACAGAGTAAAGCTCCCTCTACACTGTCCCATTAAACACTCCCAGGACAGGTACAGGGGGGTTAGATACAGAGTAAAGCTCTCTCTACACTGTCCCATCAAACACTCCCAGGGCAGGTACAGGGGTTAGATACAGAGTAAAGCTCCCTCTACACTGTCCCATGAAACACTCCCAGGGCAGGTACAGGGGTTAGATACAGAGTAAAGCTCCCTCTACACTGTCCCATCAAACACTCCCAGGGCAGGTACAGGGGGTTAGATACAGAGTAAAGCTCTCTGTACACTGTCCCATCAAACACTCCCAGGACAGGTACAGGTGGTTAGATACAGAGTAAAGCTCCCTCTACACTGTCCCATCAAACACTCCCTGGGAAGGTACAGTGGGTTAGATACAGAGAAAAGCTCCCTCTACACTGTCCCATCAAACACTCCCTGGGCAGATACAGGGGGTTAGATACAGAGTAAAGCTCCCTCTACACTGTCCCATCAAACACTCCCAGGGCAGGTACAGGGGGCTAGATACAGAGTAAAGCACCCTCTGCACTCTCCCATCAAATACTACCAGGGCACGTACAGCACGGGATAGATACAGAGTAAAGCTCCCTCTACACTGTCCCATCAAACAGTCCCAGGGTAGGTACAGGGGGTTAGATACAGAGTAAAGCTCCCTCTACACTGTCCCATCAAACAATCCCAGGGCAGGTATAGATGATTAGATACAGAGTAAAAATCCCTCTACACTGTCCCAGCAAACACTCGCGGGGCAGATACAAGGGGTTAGATACAGAATAAAGCTCCCTCTACACTGTCCCATCAATCACACCCAGGGCAGGTACAGGGGGTTCGATACAGAGTAAAGGTCTCTCTACACTGCCCCTTCAAACACTCCCAGGGCAGGTAAAGCACGGGGTTAGATACAGAGTAAAGCTCCCTCTACACTGTCCCATCAAACACTCCCAGGGCAGGTACAGGGGGTTAGATACAGAGTAAAGCTCCCTCCAAACTGTCCCATCAAACACTCCCAGGGCAGGTACAGGGGGTTAGATACAGAGTAAAGCTCCCTCCAAACTGTCCCATCAAACACTCCCAGGGCAGGTACAGGGAGTTAGATACAGAGTAAAGCTCCCTCCAAACTGTCCCATCAAACACTCCCAGGGCAGGTACGGTGGTTAGATACAGAGTAAAGCTCCCTCTACACTGTCCCATCAAACACTCCCAGGGCAGGTACAGGGGGTTAGATACAGAGTAAAGCTCCCTCTACACTGTCCCATCAAACACTCCCAGGGCAGGTACAAATGGTTAGATACACTGACCCTGGGTTAGGGAGGGGGAGTCACTGACCCTGGGTTAGGGAGGGGGGTGGTCACTGACACTGGGTTAGGGAGGGGGGGTCACTGAGCCTGGGTTAGGGAGGGGGGGTCACTGACCCTGGGTTAGGGAGGGGGGAGTCACTGACCCTGGGTTAGGGAGGGGGGTCACTGACCCAGGGTTAGGGAGGGGGGGGTCACTGACCCTGGGTTAGGGAGGGGGGGGTCACTGACCCTGGGTTAGGGAGGGGGGAGTCACTGACCCTGGGTTAGGGAGGGGGGGGTCACTGACCCTGGGTTTGGGATGGGGGGTCACTGACCCTGGGTTAGGGAGGGGGGGTCACTGACCCTGGGTTAGGGAGGGGGGGGGTCACTGACCCTGGGTTTGGGATGGGGGGTCACTGACCCTGGGTTAGGGAGGGGGGGTCACTGACCCTGGGTTAGGGAGGGGGGGTCACTGACCCTGGGTTAGGGAGGGGGTGTCACTGACACTGGGTTAGGGAGGGGGGTCACTGACACTGGGTTAGGGAGGGGGGGTCACTGACCCTAGGTTAGGGAGGGGGGGTCACTGACCCTAGGTTAGGGAGGGGGGGTCACTGACCCTGGGTTAGGGAGTGGGGTCACTGACCCTGTGTTAGGGTGGCGGGTCACTGACCCTGTGACCCTGGGTTAGGGATATATGAGATGGTGTGTAATCTCTCTCTCCTTGCTCCCTGCCCTGGGACCATTCACATGTTAATGTCCCCAGACAGCACACACCTCAGTAACTGTGTGACTCACCCTGGCCCTGACCATTGAGATGTTAATCAGCACAAGGCTCTCTGACCCACACACACCTTTCCAGCTCAGGGACCGCCATTTTACACTAGCATTGTAACAATTACTTTTTGCTTTCTCTAGATCTCGCAACAAGACTCCAACCCAGAGATCCACACCCAGGAAAACCAGGTGAAATAATCTTCCTCCGGGTATTCACCTTAGTGAGCTGATGTCTGGTATCTCAGTGTATCAGTGGGGAGGAGCTGTGTGTCTGTGTGTGTCTCTGTCTCCCCCTCTCTGTCCCTCTCTCGCTCCCTCTGTCTCTGCTTCTCTCTCTCTCTCCCTCCCCCTCTCTGTCCCCCTCTCTCTCACTCTGTCTCTGCTTCTCTCTCTCTCTCTCTCTCTCCACCTCCTTCTTTCTTTCCCTCTCTCTCTCCCTCTGTCTCTGCTTCTCTCTCTCTCTCTCTCTCTCCCTCCCTCTCTCTCTCCCTCTGTCTCTGCTTCTCTCTCTCCCTCCCTCTCTATGTCCATCACTCTCTCTCTCTCTCTGTCTCTGCTTCTCTCTCTCTCTATCTGTCTCTCTGATGATTGGCCATTGATTGCACAGATCGACTGCTCTCTAATTTAATCTCCCACATCACTGTCCCATCAAACACTCCCAGGGAATGTAGAGCACGGGGTTAGATACAGAGTAAAGATCCCTCTACACTGTCCCATCAAACACTCCCAGGGCAAGTACAGGTGGCGAGAAACAGAGAAATGCTCTCTTTACACTTTCCCATCAAACATTTCCAGGGCAGGTACAGCACGGGGTTAGATACAGAGTAAAGCTCCCTCTACACTGTCCCATCAAACACTCCCAGGGCACGTACAGGGGGGTTAGATACAGAGTAAAGCTCCCTCGACACTGTCCGATCAAACTCTCCCAGGGCAGCTGCAGGGGGTTAGATACAGAGTAAAGCTCTCTCTACACTTTCCAATCAAACACTCGCAGGGCAGGTACAGGGGTTAGATACAGAGTAAAGCTCCCTCTACACTGTCCCATCAAACACTCCCAGGACAGGTACAGGGGGGTTAGAAACAGAGTAAAGCTGTCTCTACACTGTCCCATCAAACACTCCCAGGGCAGGTACAGGGTTTAGATACAGAGTAAAGCTCCCTCTACACTGTCCCATTAAACACTCCCAGGACAGGTACAGGGGGGTTAGATACAGAGTAAAGCTCTCTCTACACTGTCCCATCAAACACTCCCAGGGCAGGTACAGGGGTTAGATACAGAGTAAAGCTCCCTCTACACTGTCCCATGAAACACTCCCAGGGCAGGTACAGGGGTTAGATACAGAGTAAAGCTCCCTCTACACTGTCCCATCAAACACTCCCAGGGCAGGTACAGGGGGTTAGATACAGAGTAAAGCTCTCTGTACACTGTCCCATCAAACACTCCCAGGACAGGTACAGGTGGTTAGATACAGAGTAAAGCTCCCTCTACACTGTCCCATCAAACACTCCCTGGGAAGGTACAGTGGGTTAGATACAGAGAAAAGCTCCCTCTACACTGTCCCATCAAACACTCCCTGGGCAGATACAGGGGGTTAGATACAGAGTAAAGCTCCCTCTACACTGTCCCATCAAACACTCCCAGGGCAGGTACAGGGGGCTAGATACAGAGTAAAGCACCCTCTGCACTCTCCCATCAAATACTACCAGGGCACGTACAGCACGGGATAGATACAGAGTAAAGCTCCCTCTACACTGTCCCATCAAACAGTCCCAGGGTAGGTACAGGGGGTTAGATACAGAGTAAAGCTCCCTCTACACTGTCCCATCAAACAATCCCAGGGCAGGTATAGATGATTAGATACAGAGTAAAAATCCCTCTACACTGTCCCAGCAAACACTCGCGGGGCAGATACAAGGGGTTAGATACCGAGTAAAGCTCCCTCTACACTGTCCCATCAAACAATCCCAGGTCAGGTACAGGGGGTTAGATACAGAGTAAAGCTCTCTCTACAATGCCCCTTCAAACACTCCCAGGGCAGGTAAAGCACGGGGTTAGATACAGAGTAAAGCTCCCTCTACACTGTCCCATCAAACACTCCCAGGGCAGGTAAAGCACGGGGGTTAGATACAGAGTAAAGCTCCCTCGACACTGTCCCATCAAACACTCCCAGGACTGGTACAGGGGGTTAGATACAGAGTAAAGCTCCCTCGACACTGTCCCATCAAACACTCCCAGAGCAGGTACAGGGGGTTAGATACAGAGTAAAGCTCCCTCTACACTGTCCCATCAAACACTCCCAGGGCAGGTACAGGGGATTAGCTACAGAGTAAAAATCCCTCTACACTGTCCCAGCAAACACTCGCGGGGCAGATACAAGGGGTTAGATGCAGAGTAAAGCTCCCTCAACACTGTCCCATCAAACACTCCCAGGGCAGGGACAGGGGGTTAGATACAGAGTAAAGCTCCCTCTACACTGTCCCATCAAACAATCACAGGGCTGGTACAGGGGGTTATATACAGAGTAAAGCTCCCTCCACACTGTCCCATCAAACACTCCCAGGGCAGGTAAAGCATGCGGTTAGATACACAGTAAAGCTCCCTCAACACTGTCCCATCAAACACTCCCAGGGCAGGTACAGGGGGTTAGATACAGAGTAAAGCTCCCTCTACACGGTCCCATCAAACATTCCCAGGGCAGGTACAAGTGGTTAGATGTGGTGGCCCTGGGTTAGGGAGGGGGAGTCACTGACCCTGGGTTAGGGAGTGGGTGTCACTGACCCTGGGTTAGGGAGGGGGAGTCACTGACCCTGGGTTAGGGAGGGGGGGGTCACTGACCCTGGGTTAGGGAGGCGGGTTACTGACCCTGGGTTAGGGAGTGGGTGTCACTGACCCTGGGTTAGGGAGGGGGGGTCACTGACCCTGTGTTAGGGAGGGGGGTCACTGACCCTGTGACCCTGGGTTAGGGGTATATAAGATGGTATGTAATCTCTCACTCCCTGCTCCCTGCCCTGGGACCATTCACATGTAAATGTCCCCAGACAGCACACACCTCAGTAACTGTGTGACTCACCCTGGCCCTGACCATTGAGATGTTAATCAGCACAAGGGTCTCTGACCCACAGACACATTTCCAGCTCAGGGACCGCCATTTTACACTAGCACAATAACAATCACTTTTTTGCTTTCTCTAGATCTCGCAACAAGACTCCCACCCAGAGAATCCACATCCAGGAAAACCAGGTGAAATAATCTCCCTCCAGGAATTCACCTTAGTGAGCTGAGGTCTGGTATCTCAGTGTATCTGTTTCGGGGAGCTGTGTGTCTGTGTGTGTCTCTCCCTCCCCCTCACTGTCGCTCTCTCGCTCCCGCTGTCTCTGCTTCTCTCTCTCTCTCCCTCCCCCTCTCTGTCCCCCTCTCTCTCACTCTGTCTCTGCTTCTCTCTCTCTCTCTCTCAACCTCCTTCTCTCTTTCCCTCTCTCTCTCCCTCTGTCTCTGCTTCTCTCTCTCTCTCTCTCTCTCTCTCCCTCCCTCTCCCTCACACTCTGTCTCTGCTTCTGTCTCTCACTCCCTCCTCTCTGTCCATCACTCTCTCTCTCTCTGTCTCTGCTTCTCTCTCTCTCTATCTGTCTCTCTGATGCTTGGACATTGATTACACAGATCGACTGCTCTCTAATTTAATCTCCCACAACACTGTCCCATCAAACACTCCCAGGGCAGGTAGAGCACGGGGTTAGATACAGAGTAAAGATCCCTCTACACTGTCCCATCAAACACTCCCAGGGCAAGTACAGGTGGCGAGATACAGAGAAATGCTCTCTTTACACTTTCCCATCAAATATTTCCAGGGCATGTACAGCACGGGGTTAGATACAGAGTAAAGCTCCCTCTACACTGTCCCATCAAACACTCCCAGGGCAGGTACAGGGGTTAGATACAGAGTAAAGCTCCCTCTGCACTGTCCCATCAAACACTCCCAGGGCAGGTACAGGGGGTTAGATACAGAGTAAAGCTCTCTGTACACTGTCCCATCAAACACTCCCAGGACAGTTACAGCACGGGTTAGATACAGAGTAAAGCTCCCTCTACACTGTCCCATCAAACACTCCCAGAGCAGGTACAGGGGGTGAGATACAGAATAAAGCTCTCTTTCCACTATCCCATCAAACACTCCCAGGGCAGGTACAGCATGGGTTTAGATACAGAGTAAAGATTCCTCTACACTGTCCCATCAAACACTCCCAGGGCAGGTACAGGGGGTTAGATACAGAGTAAAGCTCTCTGTACACTGTCCCATCAAACACTCCCAGGACAGTTACAGCACGGGTTAGATACAGAGTAAAGCTCCCTCTACACTGTCCCATCAAACACTCCCAGAGCAGGTACAGGGGGTGAGATACAGAATAAAGCTCTCTTTCCACTGTCCCATCAAACACTCCCAGGGCAGGTACAGCATGGGTTTAGATACAGAGTAAGGCTTCCTCTACACTGTCCCATCAAACACTCCCAGGGCAAGTACAGGGTGTTAGATACAGAGTAAAGCTCCCTCTACACTGTCCCGTCAAACATTCTCAGGGCAGGTACAGCACGGGGTTAGATACAGAGTAAAGCTCCCACTACACTGTCCCATCAAACATCCCAGGGCAATACAGCATGGGGTTAGATACAGAGTAAAGCTCGCTCTGCACTGTCCCGTCAAACACTTCAAGGGCAGATACAGGGTGTTAGATACAGAGTAAAGCTCCCTCTACACTGTCCCATCAAACACTCCTTGGGCAGGTACAGGGGGTTTGATAGAGAGTAAAGCTCCCTCTACACTGTCCCATCAAACACTCCTAGGGCAGGTACAGGGGGTTAGATAGAGAGTAAAGCTCCCTCTACACTGTCCCATCAAACATTCCCAGGGCAATACAGCATGGGGTTAGATACAGAGTAAAGCTCCCTCTACACTGTCCCATCAAACACTCCTAGGGCAGGTACAGGGGGTTAGATAGAGAGTAAAGCTCCCTCTACACTGTCCCATCAAACATTCCCAGGGCAATACAGCATGGGGTTAGATACAGAGTAAAGCTCCCTCTGCACTGTCCCATCAAACACTTCAAGGGCAGATACAGGGGGTTAGATTCAGAGTAAAGCTCCCTCTACACTGTCCCATCAAACACTTACAGGACAGGTCCAGGCGGTTCGCTACAGAGTAAAGCTCTCTCTCCACTGTCCCATCAAACACTCCCAGGACAGGTACAGGGAGTTAGATACAGAGTAAAACTCCCTCTACACTGTCCCATCAAACACTCGCAGGGCAGGTACAGCACTGGGTTAGATACTGAGTAAAGCTCCCTCTACACTGTCCCATCAAACACTCACAGTGCAGGTACAGGGGGTTAGATACAGAGTAAAACTCCCTTTGCACTGTCCCATCAAACACTCCCAGGGCAGGTACAGGGGGTTAGATATAGAGTAAAGCTCCCTCTACACTGTCCCATCACACACTCCTAGGGCAGGTACAGGGGGTTAGATAGAGAGTAAAGCTCCCTCTACACTGTCCCATCAAACACTCCCAGGGCAGTGCAGGGGGTGAGATACGGAGTAAAGCTCCCTCTACACTGTCCCATCAAACACTTCCAGGGCAGGGACAGGGGGTTAGAAACAGAGTAAAGCTCCCGCTACACTGTCCCATCAAACATTCCCAGGGCAGGTACAGGGGGTTAGATACAGAGTAAAGCTCCCTCTACACTGTCCCATCAAACACTCCCGGGGCAGATACAGCACGGGGTTAGATACGGAGATATGAACATAAGAAATAGGAGCAGGAGTAGTCCATACGGCCCCTCGAGCCTGCTCCACCATTTAATATGATCATCGCTGATCCGATCATGGACTCACGTCCACTTCCCTGCCCACTCCCCATAAACCCTTATACCTTATCGGTTAAGGAACTGTCTATCTGTGTCTTAAATATATTCAATGTCCCGGCTTCCACAGCTCTCTGAGGCAGTGAATTCCACAGATGTACAACACTCTGAGAGAAGAAATTTCTCCTCATCTCAGTTTTAAATGGGCGGCCCCTTATTGGAAGAACATGCCCCCTAGTTCTAGTCTCCCCCATTAGTGGGAACATCCTCTCTGTATCCACCTTGTCAAGCCCCCTCATTATCTTATCAGTTTCGTTAGTTAGTTACCTGCGATCTGATAGTTAATTACATTTGGAGAGACCACCTCTCTCTCTCTGTCTCACTCCCTCTTTCTCCCTCTCCCTCTCTCTCCCTCTCCCTCTCTCTCCCATTCTGTCTCGCTTCCTCTTTCTCCCTCTGTCTCTGTGTCTCTCTCTCTCCCTCTCTCCCACTCTGTATCGCTTCATCGCTCACTCTCTCTCCCTCTCTCTTTCTTGCCCTCTCTCTCCCTCTCTCTCTATTGTTCTCCCTGTCTCTCTATCTCTCTCCGTCTCGCTCTGTCTCGCTCTCTTTCTCACACTGTATATCTCCCTCTTTCTCCCTCTCTCTCTTTCTCTCTCTGTTCCTCCCTCTCTCTCTCAATCTCTGTCTCGCTTTCGCACTCTCTTCTCTCTCTCACTCTCTCTCTGTGTCTCTCTCTCACTCTGTCTTTCTCTCTCTTTGTCCCTCACTTTCTCTCGATCTGTATATCTCTCTCTCTCTCTCTCACTACCTGTCTATCTCTCTCTCTCGCTCTGTCTCTGTCTCTCTCATCCTCTATCTCCATATCTCTCTCTCTACTCTCACTCTATCTCTCTCTCTCTACTCTCTCTATCTCTCTCTGTCTCTGTCTCTCCCTCTCTGTCTCGCTCAGTCTCTCAGACTCTGTAACAAGAGACGTGGTATAAAATGTTCGCCACGCATTTCATGTAAAATGGCTGCTCAATTTCACCCAAACTAATTCCACTGCCCCGCTCTCTCCCCATAGTCCTGTATCAATCCCCAAACTAATCCCACTGTCCCGCTCTCTCCCCATAGTCCTGTATCAATCCGCAAACTAATCCCACTGCCCCGCTCTCTCCCCATAGCCCTGTATCAATCCCCAAACTAATCCCACTGTCCCGCTCTCTCCTCATAGTCCTGTATCAATCCCCAAACAAATCCCACTGTCCCGCTCTCTCCTCATAGTCCTGTATCAATCGCCAAACTAATCCCACTGCCCCGCTCTCTCCCATTAGTCGTGTATCAATCCCCAAACTAATCCCACTGCCCCGCTCTCTCCCCATAGTCCTGTATCAATCCCCAAACTAATCCCACTGCCCCGCTCTCTCCCCATAGTCCTGTATCAATCCCAAACTAATCCCTCTGCCCCGCTCTCTCCCCATAGTCCTGTATCAATCCCCAAACTAATCCCACTGCCCCGCTCTCTCCCCATAGTCCTGTATCAATCCCCAAACTAATCCCACTGCCCCGCTCCCTCCTCATAGTCCTGTATCAATCCCCAAACTAATCCCACTGCCCCGCTCTCTCCCCATAGTCTTGTGTCAATCCCCAAACTAATCCCATTGCACCGCTCTCTCTCCATAGCCCTGTATCAATCCCCAAACTAATCCCACTGCCCCGCTCTCTCCTCATAGTCCTGTATCAATCCCCAAACTAATCTCACTGCCCCGCTCTCTCCTCATAGTCCAGTATCAATCCCCAAACTAATCCCACTGCCCCGCTCTCTCCCCATAGTCTTGTATCAATCCCCAAACTAATCTCACTGTCCCGCTCTCTCTCCATAGCCCTGTATCAATCACCAAACTAATCCCACTGCCCCGCTCTCTCCCCGTAGTCCTGTATCAATCCACAAACTAATCCCACTGCCCCGCGCTCTCCCCATAGTCCTGTATCAATCCCCAAATTAATCCCACTGCCCCGCTCTCTCTCCATAGCCCTGTATCAATCCCCAAAGTAATCCCACTGCCCCGATCTCTCTCCATAGCACTATATCAATCCCCAAACAAATCCCACTGCCCCGCTCTCTCCCCATAGTCCTGTAACAATCCCCAAACTAATCCCACTGCCCCGATCTCTCTCCATAGCCCTGTATCAATCCCCAAACTAATACCACTGCCCCGATCTCTCTCCATAGCCCTGTATCAATCCCCCAACTAATCCCACTGCCCTGCTCTCTCCCTGTCGCCCTGTATCAATCCCAGAATCTATACAGAGAGAGAGAGATAGAGAGAGACACACACACACTAATACGCTCTCTCTCTGTCTCACTCGATCTCTCTCTTCTATCACCCTCTCTGTCTCTCTCTCTCTCTCTCTTTCACTCTCTGTGTCTCTCTGTCTGTCTGTCTCCCTCCCTGTTTCTTTCTCTCTCCCTCTCGCTCTCTCTTGCTGTCTCTCTGTCTCTGTTCCTCTCGCTCTACTTCTGTCTCTCTCACTCTCTCTCTCTCTGTTCCTCTCTATCTCTTTCACTCTGTCCCTCTCTCTCTCTGTCTCTCTCTCTCCCACTCTCTGTCCCTCTCTCTCACTCTGTCTTTCTCTTTCTCTCTCTCTGTCCCACTCTCTGTTCCTCTTGCTCTCTCTCACTCTCTCTCTCCCTCTCTCTCTGTCCCTCTCTCTCTCTCTGTCTCTCTATCTCTCTCTGTCTCTCTCTCCTTCTGTCTCTCTCTCTGTCTCTGTATTTCTGTCTCTCTCTCTCTCTCTATCTATCTCTCTCTCTGACTGTCACCCTCTTGCTTTCTCTCTCTATCCCTCTCTTTCTCTTTGTCTCGCTCTCCCTTTCTCTGACACTCTCTGTCTCTCTCTCTCTGTCACACTCACTCTTTGTCTATCTCTCTGTATTGTTTTCTCTCTGTCTCTCTCTCTCTCGCTCTGTCTCTCTCTCTCCGTCTCTGTCTTTGTCTCTCTCTCTGTCTCTCTCTCTGTCTCTCCTGTCTATTGCTATCTCTCTCTCGCTCTCTCTGTCTCTCTATCGGTCTCTCTCTCTCTCTGTTTCTCTCTATCCCTTTCTCTCTCTATCACTCTCCCTCTCTCTGTCCCTCACTATGTGTCTCTCTCACTTTGTCTCTCTCTGTCTCGCTCCCTCTCTCTCTCCTGTCTCTTTCCATCTCTCTCTCGCTCTCTCTCTCTCTCTCACTATCTCTGTCTCTCTATCTGTCTCTCTCTCTCTCTGTTTCTTCCTCTCTCTCTCTGTCTATCCTACTCTCTCTCAATCCATCTCTATTCCTATCCCTCTCTCTCACTCTCCCTCTCTGTCTGTCTCTTTCTGTTTCTCTGACTCCCTCTCTTTTTCCCTCTCTGTCTCTCTCCCTGTCTGTATCTCCCTCTCTGTGTCTCTTTCTGTCTCTCTCTCTCTCTGTCTCTCTCTCCCTGTCTCTGTGACTTTCCCTCTCTGTCTCTCTCTGTCTGTATGTCTGTCTCGTTCTCTGTATATCTCTCCCACTCTCTCTCTCTCTGTCTCTCTCTCTTTCAGTCTCTCTGTATATCTCTCCCTGTCTCTCTCACTGTCTCTCTCACGCTCTCCCAGAACCACAATGACAACGCATACACCGAACTTCTGTCACCCATTTTACATTTGTTAATGGTCGCCATTTGATGTTAACACTGGGAGATTGATTACAGAGACCGACTACTGTCTAATTTAACGTTAGCTGCTTAAAGGTGTACCTGCCCTGGGAGTGTTTGATGGGACAGTGTAGAGGGAGCTTTACTCTGTATCTAACCTCCTGTACCTGCCCTAGGAGTGTTTGATGGGACAATATAGAGGGAGCTTTACTCTGTATCTAACCCCTTACTGTACCTGCCCTGGGAGTGTTTGTTGGGACAGTGTAGAGGGAGTTTTACTCTGTATATAACTCCCTGTACCTGTCCTGGGAGTGTTTGATGGGACAGTGTAGAGAGAGCTTTACTCTGTATCTAACCCGTGATGTACCTGCCCTGGGAATGTTTGATGGGACAGTATAGAGAGAGCTTTACTCTGTATCTAACCCCCTGTACCTGCCGTGGGAGTGTTTGTTGGGACAGTGTAGAGGGAGCTTTACTCTGTATCTAACCCCCTGTACCTGACCTGGGAGTGTTTCATGGGACAGTGTAGAGGGAGCTTTACTCTGTATCTAACCCCCTGTACCTGCTCTGGGAGTGTTTGATGGGACAGTGTAGAGGGAGCTTTACTCTGTATCTAACCCCGTGCTGTAGCTGCCCCGGGAGTGTTTGATGGGAGGATATCTTCGCAGGGCAGGAAATAGAGAAGCAAGTTTTGTTGGTTTGAATAAGGTGTAAATTCGATTGTGTCGCCCCCTCACAGATACACATGATTGAATCTGTTTAACATCAATGCCCTGAAAGAATGAAATGATGTGACCAACTTCAAACTCTTCAAACACATGAAGGACCCAGAGACTGGGACCAATACACAAAGCCCCGAGCCCAGGCCGGTAAACCAGGTTTGTTCACAGATCACCCAGACACGTGTCCTGGTGTAAAATGGTCACCACGCATCTCATGTAAAATGGGTGCTCAATTTCACCCAAACTAATCCCACTGCCCCGCTCTCTCCCCATTGTCCAGTATCAATCCACAAACTAATCCCACTGCCCGCTCTCTCCCCATAGTCCTGTATCAATCCCCAAACTAATCCCACTGCCCTGCTCTCTCCCCATAGACCTGTATCAATCTCCAAACTAATCCCACTGCCCTGCTCTCTCCCCATAGTCCTGTATCTATCCCCAAACTAGCTCTCTCTCTCTGTCTCCCTCACTCTCTCTCTCTATCTCTCTCTCTCTTTCTGTCTCTCCCTTACTCTCTCGGTCTTTCTCCCTCTCTCTCTCTCTCACGCTCTCTCCGTCTCTGTTTCTCTCTCTCTCTGTCTCTCTCTCACACTCTCTTTTTCTCCCTCTCTCTCTCTGTCTCTCCCTCTCTCTGTCACACTCTTTCTCTCTCTGTCTCTCTCTCTCTCTCACTCTCTTTCTGTGTTTTTCGCTCTCTCTCTATCTCTATTTCTGTGTTACTCATTCTCTGTCTCTATTTCTATATCTCTGTCTTTCTCTCTTTGTCTCTCTCTCGGTCTCTCTCTCTCTCTGTCACCCTCTCTTTCTGTATCTCTCTCTGTCGCTGTCACCCTCACTTTCTGTCACTCTCTGTCTGTCTCTCATTCTCCCTGTATCTCTCCCTGTCTTTATCTCTGTCTTTCCCTCTCTCTCTATCAATCTCTTTCTCTATCAATCTCTCCCTCTCTATCAATCCTTGTCTCTCTGTCATTGTCTCTCTCTGTCTCTCTATCTGTCTCTCTCTTTGTCTCTCTTTTTCTCCCTCTCTCCCTCTCTGTCACCCTCTCTTTCTGTCTTTTTCTCTCTCACTCTCTCTGTGTTTCTCTCTCTCTCTCTCTCTCTCAATTGCTGTCTCTCTCGCGCTCTCTCTCTGTCTATCTGTATCTCTCCCTCTCTTTATCTCCGTCCTTCACTCAATCTCTCGCTCTGTCTGTCTCTCTCTCTCTCTCTGTCTTTCTCACTCTGTATATTTCTCTCTCTCTCACGCTGTCGGTCACTCTCTCTCTCTCTGTCTCTCTCTCTCTCTCTTGCTCGCTCTCTCTCTTTCTACGTCTCTCTGTCTGCATATCTCAATCTCTCTTTCTCTCTCTCGCTCTCTGTCTCTCTCTCTCTCTGTCTGTCTCTCTGTCTCTCTCTCTCTCTCTCTATCTATATTTCCATCTCTCACTCTGTCTCTCTTTCTCTCTGTCGCTCTCTCTGAATGTCTCTCTGTCTCTATCACTCTTTTTCACTCTCTCCCTTTCTCTCTCTCTCGCTCTGTCTCTCTCTGTATCTCTCTCTCTCCCTCTCGCTCTGTCTCTCTCTCTCTTTCCCTCTCTCTCTGTCTCTCTCTATCTCTCTCTCTCTCGCTCTGTATTTTGCTCTGTCTTTCTCTCACCTTCTCTCTCTGAGTTTCTCTCTATCTCGCTCTGTCTCTCCCTCTCCCTCTGTCTTGCTCTCTCTCTGTATCTCTCCACAATTCTGTCTCTCTGTCTCTCTCTGTCGATCTGCCTATCTCTGTCTCTCTCTCACTATCTGTCTGTCGGTCTCTCTCTGTCTCTCTCTGTTCCTGTTTCTCTCTCCATCTTTCGCTCTATCTCTGTCTGTCTCTCTGTCTCTCTATCTCTGTTTTTGTTTATCTCTCCATCTTGCCCTCTCTCTCTCTCACTCTCGCTCTGTCTCTCTCTCTATGTTTCTGTTTCTCACTCCATCTTTCCCTCTCTCTCTCTCTCTCTCACACACTCTCGCTCTGTCTGTCTCTCTCTCTCTCTGTATCTCTCTGTCTCCCTCTCTGTTTCTGTTTCTCACTCGATCTTTCCCTCTCTCTCTGACTCTCGCTCTGTCTCTCCGTCTCTCTGTCTCTCTCTCTCTGTGTTTCCCTCTCTCTGACTCTCTCTGTCTCTATCTCTATCTGTCTTTCCCTCCCTCTCACTATCTCTCTCTCTGTCTCTCTCTCTCTGTCTGTCTCTCCATCTCTCCCTCTCTCTCTATCTCTCTATAAATCTGCCTCTCTCATTCACTCTGTCTGTCTGCCTATCTCTGGCTCTCTCTCTGTCACTCTGTCTCTCTCTCTCTCTGTCTCTCACTCTCTCTGTGTCTCTGTTTCATACTCTCCCTGTCTCTTTCTCTCACTCTGTCTCTCTCTCTCTCTCTCTGTCCCTCCCTCTCTGTTTCTCGGTCTCTGTCTCTCTCTCTCTGTATTTTTCTCTCACTCTATCCCTCACTCTGTATATTTCTCTGTGTCTTTCTCTGTCTCTCTGTCTCTCTCTCTCCCTGCCTCTCTCTCTGCCTATCTCTGTCTGTCTGACTCACTCTCTCTCTATCTCTCTCGCTACACTTCCTCCTTGTCTCTCTCTCTCTCTCACTCTGTCTCTCTCTGTCTCTCTCTCGGTCTCTGTCTCTCTCTCTCTCTCGCTCTGTCTCTCTCGCTCTGTCTCTGTCGC
>NW_027254706.1:198493-203283 GCF_044704955.1 Pristiophorus japonicus | reverse complement strand
TATCCCGGGGCGCTCTCTCTCTCTCTATCTATCCCGGGACGCTTTCTCTCTCTATCAATATATCTATCTATATATCTATCTATCTATCCCGGGGCGCTCTCTCTCTCTCTCGCTCTATACCAGGGTGCTCTCTCTCTCTCTCTCTCTCTCTCTCTCTATCTATCGATCCCGGGGCGCTCTCTCTCTCTCTATCTATCCTGGGTCGCTGTCTCTCTCTCTCTCTATCTCTATCTCAGGGCTCTCTCTCTCTCTCTATCTCTATCTATCCCGGGACGTTCTCTCTCTCTCTATCTATCTATCTATCCCGGGACGCTCTCGCTCGCTCTCTCTCTCTATCCCGGGATGCACTCTCTCTCTCTCTCCCTCTCTCCTCTATCTATCTATCCCGGGGCGCTCTCTCTCTCTATCTATCCCGGGCCCCCCTCTCTCTATCCAGGGGCGCGGTCTCTCTCTCTCTATCCCGGGGCTCTCTCTCTCTATTCCGGGGCTCTCTCTCTCTCTCTCTCTATCTATCTATCTATCTATCGCGGGGCGCGCTCTCTCTCTCTATCCCGGGGCGTTCTCTCTCTCGATATATATATATATATATCTTTCTATCCCGGGACGCTCGCTCTCTATCTATCCCGGGGCGCGCGCTCTCTCTCTCTATCTATCCCGGGGCGTTCTCTCTCTCGATATATATATATATATCTTTCTATCCCGGGACGCTCGCTCTCTATCTATCCCGGGGCGCTCTCTCTCTCTCTCTCTCGGTCTCTCTCTCAATCCTGCAGCGCTCTCTCTCTCTCTCTCTGTCTATCTATCTATCCCGGGGCGATCTCTCGCTCTCTATTCTGTGGGGCGCTCTCTCTCTCAATCTATCCCGGGGCGCTCTCTCTCTCTCTATCTATCTATCCCGGGGCGTTCTCTCTCTCTCTATCTATCTATCTATCTATCCCGGGGCGCTCTCTCTCTCTCTATCCCGGGACGCTCTCTCTCTCTCTCTCTCTCTCTATCTATCTATCCCGGGCCCCCCTCTCTCTCTCTCTGTCTATCTATCCCGGGGCGCGCTCTCGCTCTGTCTATCTATCGATCCCGGGGCGCTCTCTCTCTATCCCGGGGCAGGCGCGCTCTCTTTCTCTCTCTCTATCTCTATCTATCTATCTATCCCGAGGCGTTCTCTCTCTCTCTCTCTCTCTATCTATCTATCCCGGGACGCTCACTCTCTCTCTCTCTCTATCTATCTATCCCGGGGCGCTCTCTCTCTCTCTGTCTCTATCTATCCCGCGGCTCGCTCTCTCTCTCTATCTATCCTGGGTCGCTGTCTCTCTCTCTCTCTATCTCAGGGCTTTCTCTGTCTATCTCTATCTATCCCGAGACGTTCTTTCTCTCTCTCTCTATCTATCTATCCCGGGGCGCTCTCTCCCTCTCTCTATCCCGGGCCCCCTCTCTATCTATCTATCTATCTATCCCGAGACGTTCTTTCTCTCTCTCTCTATCTATCTATCCCGGGGCGCTCTCTCCCTCTCTCTATCCCGGGCCCCCTCTCTATCTATCTATCTATCTATCCCGAGCCCTCCCTCTCTCTCTCCCAAGACCTCCCTTTCTCTCTCTCTCTCTATACCGGGGGGGGGGGCGTTCTCTCTCTCTCTATCTATCCTGGGGCGCTGTCTATCCCGGGGCGCTCTCTCACTCTCTCTCTCTCTATCCCGGGGCTCTCCCTCTCTCTATCCAGGGGCGCTCTCTCTCTCTCTCTCTATCCAGGGGCGCGCTCTCTCTCTCTCTCTATCCCGGCGCTCACTCTCTCTCTCTCTCTCTATCCCGGGGCGTTCTCTCTCTCTCTCTCTATCCCGGGGCGCTCTCTCTCTCTCTCTATCCCGGGGCTCTCTCTCTATCTATCTATCTATCTATCTATCCCGGGGCGCTCTCTCTCTCTATCTCTATCCCGGTGTGTTCGCGCTCTCTCTCTCTCTCTCTCTCTATCCCGGGGCGCTCTCTCTATCTATCTATCTTTTTATCTATTTATCCCGGGGCGCTCTCTCGCTCTCTATTCTGTGCGGCGTGCTCTCTCTCACTCTCTCTCTCTCTATCTATCCCGGGGCGCACGCTCTCTCTCTACCCCTGGCCCTCCCTCCCTCTCTATCTATCTATTCCGAGCCCTGCCTCTCTCTCTATCTATCTATCTATCTATCCCGAGCCCTCCATCTCTCTCTATCCCGAGCTCTCCGTCTCTCTCCCCCCCCCCCCCCTCTATCTATCTATTCCGAGCCCTGCCTCTCTATCTATCTATCTATCTATCCCGAGCCCTCCATCTCTCTCTATCCCGAGCCCTCCCTCTCTCTCTCCCAAGCCCTTCCTCTCTCTCTCTCTCTCTCCCGAGCCCTCCCTTTCTCTCTCTCTCTCTATACCGGGGGGGCGTTCTCTCTCTCTCTATCTATCTATCTATCCCGGGACTCTCTCTCTATCTATCTATCCCGGGGCTCTCGCGCTCTCTCGCTCTCTCTCTCTATCCCGGGGCGCTCGCTCTCTCTATCTATCTATCCCTGGGCTCTCTCACTCTCTCTCTCTCTCTCAATCTATCCCGGGGCTCTCTCTCTCTCTCTCTCTCTCTATCTATATATCCCGGGGCGCGCTCTCTCTCTCTATCCCGGGGCGTTCTCTCTCTATCTATCTATCTATCCCCGGGGCGCTCTCTCTCTCTCTCTATCTATCTATCTATCCCGGGACGCTCTCTCTCCCTTTCCATCTATCCCGGGGCGCTCTCTCTCTCTCTCTCTCTATATCTATCCCGCAGCGCGCTCTCTCACTATTTTGGGGGGCGCTCTCCCTTTCTCTCTCACTCTCTCTCTATCTATCTATCCCGGGGCGCTCTCTCTCTCTCTCTCTATCTATCCCGCGGCTCGCTCTCTCTCTCTCTATCTATCCTGGGTCGCTGTCTCTCTCTCTCTCTATCTCAGGGCTCTCTCTCTCTCTCTATCTCTATCTATCCCGGACGTTCTCTCTATCTCTCTATCTATCTATCTATCCCGGGACGCTCTCGCTCGCTCTCTCTCTCTATCCCGGGATGCACTCTCTCTCTCTCTCCTCTATCTATTTATCCCGGGGCGCTCTCTCTCTCTCTATCCCGGGGCGCTCTCTCTCTCTATCTATCCCGGGGCTATCCCTCTCTCTATCCAGGGGCGCGGTCTCTCTCTCTCTCTATCTATCCCGGGGCTCTCTCTTTCTCTCTATTCCGGGGCTCTCTCACTCTCTCTCTCTCTCTCAATCTATCCCGGGGCTCTCTCTCTCTCTCTATCTATATATCCCGGGGCGCGCTCTCTCTCTCTATCCCGGGGCGTTCTCTCTCTCTCTCTCTCTCTCTATCTATATATCCCGGGGCGCGCTCTCTCTCTCTATCCCGGGGCGTTCTCTCTCTCTCTATCCCGGGGCTCTCTCTCTCTATCTATCTATCTATCCCCGGGGCGCTCTCTCTCTCTCTCTATCTCTCTATCTATCCCGGGACGCTCTCTCTCCCTTTCTATCTATCCCGGGGCGCTCTCTCTCTCTCTCTCTCTATCTATCCCGGAGCGCGCTCTCTCACTATTTTGGGGGGCGCTCTCCCTCTCTCTCTCACTCTCCCTCTCTCTATCTATCCCGCGGCTCGCTCTCTCTCTCTCTATCTATCCTGGGTCGCTGTCTCTCTCTCTCTCTATCTCAGGGCTCTCTCTCTCTCTCTATCTATACCGGGACGTTCTCTCTCTCTCTATCTATCTATCCCGGACTCCCTCTCTCTCTATCCCGGACCCTTTCTCTCTCTCTCTCTATCCCGGACTCTCTCTCTCTCTCTCTCTCTCTCAGGGACATTTGCTATCTCTCTCTATCTATCCCGGACTCTCTCTCTCTCTATCCCAGACTCTCTCTCTCTTTCTCTATCCCGGACTCTCTCTCTCTCTCTCTATCCCGGACTCTCTCTCTCTATCCCGGACTCTCTCTCTCTCTCTATCCCGGACACTCTCTCTCTCTCTCTATCTATCCCGAGGCGCGCGCGCTCTCTCTCTCTCTCTCTCTATCCCGGGGCGCTCTCTCTCTTTCTCTCTCTCGCTCTATACCAGGGTGCCCCCTCTCTCTCTCTATCCCGGGGCTCTCTCTCTCACTCGATCCCGGGGCTCTCTCTCTCTCTCTCTCTCTCTCTCTATCCCGGGACTCTCTCTCTCTCTCTCTATCTATCCCGAGGCGCTCGCTCTCTCTCTCTCTCTCTCTCTCTATCCCGGGGCTGTCTCTCTCTCTCTATCCAGTGGCGCGCAATCTTTCTCTCTCTATCCCGGGGCTCTCTCTCTCTCTCTCTCTCTCTATCCCGGGGTTCTCTCTCTCTCTCTCTATCTATCTATCGATCTATCTATCTATCCCGGGTCGCTCTCTCTCTCTCTCTCTCTCTATCCCGGGGCTCTCTCTCTCTATCTATCTATCTATCCCCGGGGCGCTCTCTCTCTCTCTCTCTCTCTATCTATCCCGGGACGCTCTCTCTCCCTTTCTTTCTATCCCGGGGCGCTCTCTCTCTCTCTCTCTCTATCTATCCCGGAGCGCGCTCTCTCACTATTTTGGGGGGCGCTCTCCCTCTCTCTCTCTCTATCTATCCCGCGGCTCGCTCTCTCTCTCTCTATCTATCCTGGGTCGCTGTCTCTCTCTCTCTCTATCTCAGGGCTCTCTCTCTCTCTCTATCTATACCGGGACGTTCTCTCTCTCTCTATCTATCTATCCCGGACTCCCTCTCTCTCTATCCCGGACCCTTTCTCTCTCTCTCTCTATCCCGGACTCTCTCTCTCTCTCTCTCT
>NW_027254706.1:185993-195993 GCF_044704955.1 Pristiophorus japonicus | reverse complement strand
CTGTCTATCCCGGGGCTCTCTCACTCTCTCTCTCAATCTATCCCGGGGCTCTCTCTCTCTCTCTCTCTCTCTCTATCTATCTATCCCGGGGCGCGCTCTCTCTCTCTATCCCGGGGCGTTCTCTCTCTCTCTCTCTATCTATCTATCCCGGGGCTCTCTCTCTCTCTCTCTCTATCTATCTATCCCGGGGCGCGCTCTCTCTATCTATCCCGGGACGCTCTCTCTCCCTTTCTATCTATCTATCCCGGAGCGCGCTCTCTCTCTATTTTGGGGGGCGCGCTCTCTCACTCTCTCTCTCTCTCTCTATCCCGGGGCGCTCTCTCTCTGTATCTATCTATCTATCCCGGGGCGCGCGCTCTCTCTCTCTCTCTATCTATCTATTCCGGGACGCTCTCGCTCTCTCTCTCTATCTATCCCGGGATGCTTTCTCTCTCTCTCCCTCTCTCCTCTATCTATCTATCCCGGGGCGCTCTCTCTCTCGCTCTCTCTCTATCCTGGCGCTCTCTCTCTCACTCTCTGTCTATCTATCCCGGGGCGCTCACTCGCTCTCTATTCAGTGGGGCGCTCTCTCTCTCGCTCTCTCTCTCTCTATCTATCTATCGATCCCGGGGCGGTCTCTTTCTCTCTCTCTCTATCTATCCAGGGGCGCGCTCTCTCTCTATCCCGGGGCGCTCCCTCTCTCTCTCTCTCTTTCTATCTATCTATCCCGGGGCGTTCTCCCTCTCTCTCTATCCCGGGGCGCGCTCTCTCTCTCTCTCTCTCTCTATCTATCCCGGGCCCCCTCTCTCTCTATCCCGGGGCGCTCTCTATCCCGCGGCTCTCTCACTCTCTCTCTCTCTCTCTATCCATCTCGGGTCTCTCTCTCTCTCTCGATCCATCCCGGGGCGCTCTCTCTCTCTCTCTCTCTCTATCCCGGGGCTCTCCCTCTCTCTATCCAGGGACGTGCGCTCTCTCTCTCTATCCCGGATTCTCTCTCTCTCTCTCTCTATCCCGGACTCTCTCTCTCTCTCTCTCTCTCTCTCTCTATCACGGACTCTCTCTCTATCCCGGACTCTCTGTCTTTCTATTCCGGACTCTCTGTCTTTCTATCCCGGACTCTCTCTCTCTCTCTCTATCCCGGACTCTCTCTCTCTCTATCCCGGACTCTCTCTCTCTCTCTCTCTCTCTCTATCCCGGACTCTCTCTCTCTCTTTCCCGGACTCTCTCTCTATCTCCCTCTCTCTCTCTATCCCCGTCCCTCTCTCTCTCTCTATCCCGGACTCTCTCTCTCTCTCTCTATCCCGGACTCTCTCTCTCTCTCTCTATCCCGGACTCTCTCTCGCTCTATCTATCTCTCTCTCTCTCTATCTATCCCGGACTCTCTCTCTCTCTTCACTCTCTATCACGGACTCTTTCTCTCTCTCCCTCTATCCCAGACTCTCTCTCTCTCTCTTTGTCTATCTATCCCAGACTCACTCTCTCTCTATCCCGGACTCTCTCTCTCTGTCCCGGACTCTCTATCTATCTATCTATCTATCTCTCTCTCTATCTATCTATCCCGGACTCCCTCTCTCTCTATCCCGGACCCTCTCTCTCTCTCTCTCTCTATCCCGGACTCTCTCTCTCTCTCTCTCTCTCTCAGGGACATTTGCTATCTCTCTCTATCTATCCCGGACTCTCTCTCTCTCTATCTATCCCGGACTCTCTCTCTCTCTATCCCAGACTCTCTCTCTCTTTCTCTATCCCGGACTCTCTCTCTCTCTCTCTATCCCGGACTCTCTCTCTCTATCCCGGACTCTCTCTCTCTCTCTATCCCGGACACTCTCTCTCTCTCTCTATCTATCCCGAGGCGCGCGCGCTCTCTCTCTCTCTCTCTCTATCCCGGGGCGCTCTCTATCTCGGGGCTCTCTCTCTCTCTCTCTATCCATCCCGGGGCGCTCTCTCTCTCTCTCTATCCAGGGGCGTGCGCTCTCTCTCTCTATCCCGGGGCGCTCTCTATCTCGGGGCTCTCTCTCTCTCTCTCTATCCATCCCGGGGCGCTCTCTCTCTCTCTCTCTATCTATCTATCCGGGGGCTCTCTCTCTCTCTTTCTACCCCGGGGCTCTCTCTCTCTATCTATCCCGGGGCTCTCTCTCTCTCTCTCTATCCCGGGGCGCGCTCTCTCTCTCTCTCTGTCCCGGGGCTCTCTCTCTCTCTCTATCCCTATCCCGGGGCTCTCTCTCTCTCTCTCTCTCTCTCTCTTTCTATCTATCTATCTATCCCGGGACTCACTCTTTTTCTCTCTCTCTCTCCCGGGACGCTCTCGCTCTCTCTCTCTCTCTCTAGCTATATATCTATCTATCTATCCCGGGGCGCTCTCTCTCTCTCTCTTCCGGGCTCTCTCTCTCTCTCTCTCTATCCTGGGACGCTCTCTCTCTCTATCTATATATCTAATTATATATCTATCTATCCCGGGGCGTTCTCTCTCTCTCTATCTATCCCGGGGCGCTCTCTCTCTCTCGCTCTGTACCAGGGTGCTCTCTCTCTCTCTCTCTCTCTCTCTATCTATCTATCCAGGGACTCTCTCTCTCTCTATCTATCTATCGATCCCGGGGCGTTCTCTCTCTCTCTCTATCTATACCGGGGGGCGTTCTCTCTCTATCTATCTATCCCTGGACGCTCTCTCTCTCTCTATCTATCCCGGGGCGCTCTCTCTCTCTCTCTCTCTCTCTTTCTCTCTATCCCGGGGCGCTCTCTCTCTCTCTCTCTCTATATCCCAGACTCTCTCTCTCTCTCTCTATCCCAGACTCTCTATCCCGTACTCTCTCTCTCTCTCTCTCTATCCCAGACTCTCTATCCCGTACTCTCTCTCTCTCGATCCCGGACTCTCTCTCTCTCGATCCCGGACTCTCTCTCTCTCTCCATCCTGGATTTTCTCTCTCTCTCTTCTCTCTCTTTCTCTATCCCGTACTCTCTCTCTCTCTATCCCGGACTCTCTCTCTCTCTCTCTATCCCGGACTCTCTCTCTCTCTCTCTCACTCTATCCCGGACTCACTCTCTCTCTATCCCGGAATCTATCTCTCTCTCTCTCTATCCCAGACTCTCTCTCTCTCTCTCTATCCCGGATTCTCTCTCTCTATCCCAGACTCTCTCTCTCTATCCCGGACTCTCTCTCTCTCTCTATCCCGGACTCTCTCTCTATCCCGGACTCTCTCTCTCTCTCTCTATCCCGGATTCTCTCTCTCTCTCTCTCTCTATCCCAGACTCTCTATCTCTCTCTCTATCCCGGACTCTCTCTCTCTCTCTCTATCCCGGACTCTCTCTCTCTCTCTCTATATCCCGGACTCTCTTTCTCTCTATCCCGGACTCTCTCTCTCTCTATCCCGGACTCTCTCTCTCTCTATCCCGGACTCTCTCTCTCTAGAAATCCCGGACTCTCTGTCTATCTATCCCGGACTCTCTCTCTATCCCGGACTCTCTCTCTCTCTCTCTCTCTCTTTCCCGGACTCTCTCTCTATCTCCCTCCCTCTCTCTATCCCGGACTCTTTCTCTCTCTCTCTCTCTCTCTCTCTATCCCAGACTCTCTCTCTCTCTCTCTCTCTGTGTCTATCTATCCCAGACTCACTCTCTCTCTATCCCGGACTCCCTCTCTCTGTCCCGGACTCTCTCTCTCTCTCTATCTATCCCGGACTCCCTCTCTCTCTATCCCGGACCCTCTCTCTCTCTCTCTTATCTCTCTCTATCCCGGACTTTCTCTCTCTCTCTCTCTCTATCCCGGACTCTCTCTCTCTCTCTCTCTCAGGGACATTTTCTATCTCTCTCTATCTATCCCGGACTCTCTCTCTCTCTCTCTCTCTATCCCAGACTCTCTCTCTCTTTCTCTATCCCGGACTCTCTCTCTTTCTCTATCCCGGACTCTCTCTCTCTCTCTCTCTATCCCGGACTCTCTCTCTCTCTATCCCGGACTCTCTCTCTCTCTCTCTATCCCGGACTCTCTCTCTCTCTCTATCCCGAGGCGCTCTCTCTCTCTCTCTATCCCGGGGCGCGCACTCTCTTTCTCTCTCTCTCGCTCTATACCAGGGTGCCTTCTCTCTCTCTCTATCCCGGGGCTCTCTCTCTCACTCTATCCCGGGGCTCTCTCTCTCTCTCTATCCCGGGACTCTCTCTCTCTCTATCTATCCCGAGGCGCGCTCTCTCTCTCTCTATCCCGGGGCGCGCTCTCTCTTTCTCTCTCTCTCGCTCTATACCAGGGTGCCCTCTCTCTCTCTCTATCCCGGGGCTCTCTCTCTCACTCTATCCCGGGGCTCTCTCTCTCTCTCTATCCCGGGACTCTCTCTCTCTCTATCTATCCCGAGGCGCGCTCTCTCTCTCTCTATCCCGGGGCTGTCTCTCTCTCTATCCAGTGGCGCGCAATCTTTCTCTCTCTATCCCGGGGCGCTCTCTCTCTCTCTCTATCCCGGGGTTCTCTCACTCTCTCTATCTATCTATCTATCTATCTATCCCGGGGCGCTCTCTCTCTCTCTCAATCTATCTATCTATCTATCCCGGGACTCACTCTTTTTCTCTCTTTCTCTCTTGGGACGCTCTCTCTCTCTCTCTCTCTCTCTCTACCTATATATCTATCTATCCCGGGGCGCTCTCTCTCTCTCTATCTATCCCGGGACGCTTTCTCTCTCTATCAATATATCTATCTATATATCTATCTATCTATCCCGGGGCGCTCTCTCTCTCTCTCGCTCTATACCAGGGTGCTCTCTCTCTCTCTCTCTCTCTCTCTCTCTATCTATCGATCCCGGGGCGCTCTCTCTCTCTCTATCTATCCTGGGTCGCTGTCTCTCTCTCTCTCTATCTCTATCTCAGGGCTCTCTCTCTCTCTCTATCTCTATCTATCCCGGGACGTTCTCTCTCTCTCTATCTATCTATCTATCCCGGGACGCTCTCGCTCGCTCTCTCTCTCTATCCCGGGATGCACTCTCTCTCTCTCTCCCTCTC
This sequence comes from Pristiophorus japonicus, assembly GCF_044704955.1. Lineage (NCBI taxonomy): Eukaryota > Metazoa > Chordata > Chondrichthyes > Pristiophoridae > Pristiophorus > Pristiophorus japonicus. The sequence continues at coordinate 191,043 of NW_027254706.1, read as the reverse complement.
TCCTCTATCTATCTATCCCGGGGCGCTCTCTCTCTCTATCTATCCCGGGCCCCCCTCTCTCTATCCAGGGGCGCGGTCTCTCTCTCTCTATCCCGGGGCTCTCTCTCTCTATTCCGGGGCTCTCTCTCTCTCTCTCTCTATCTATCTATCTATCTATCGCGGGGCGCGCTCTCTCTCTCTATCCCGGGGCGTTCTCTCTCTCGATATATATATATATATATCTTTCTATCCCGGGACGCTCGCTCTCTATCTATCCCGGGGCGCGCGCTCTCTCTCTCTATCTATCCCGGGGCGTTCTCTCTCTCGATATATATATATATATCTTTCTATCCCGGGACGCTCGCTCTCTATCTATCCCGGGGCGCTCTCTCTCTCTCTCTCTCGGTCTCTCTCTCAATCCTGCAGCGCTCTCTCTCTCTCTCTCTGTCTATCTATCTATCCCGGGGCGATCTCTCGCTCTCTATTCTGTGGGGCGCTCTCTCTCTCAATCTATCCCGGGGCGCTCTCTCTCTCTCTATCTATCTATCCCGGGGCGTTCTCTCTCTCTCTATCTATCTATCTATCTATCCCGGGGCGCTCTCTCTCTCTCTATCCCGGGACGCTCTCTCTCTCTCTCTCTCTCTCTATCTATCTATCCCGGGCCCCCCTCTCTCTCTCTCTGTCTATCTATCCCGGGGCGCGCTCTCGCTCTGTCTATCTATCGATCCCGGGGCGCTCTCTCTCTATCCCGGGGCAGGCGCGCTCTCTTTCTCTCTCTCTATCTCTATCTATCTATCTATCCCGAGGCGTTCTCTCTCTCTCTCTCTCTCTATCTATCTATCCCGGGACGCTCACTCTCTCTCTCTCTCTATCTATCTATCCCGGGGCGCTCTCTCTCTCTCTGTCTCTATCTATCCCGCGGCTCGCTCTCTCTCTCTATCTATCCTGGGTCGCTGTCTCTCTCTCTCTCTATCTCAGGGCTTTCTCTGTCTATCTCTATCTATCCCGAGACGTTCTTTCTCTCTCTCTCTATCTATCTATCCCGGGGCGCTCTCTCCCTCTCTCTATCCCGGGCCCCCTCTCTATCTATCTATCTATCTATCCCGAGACGTTCTTTCTCTCTCTCTCTATCTATCTATCCCGGGGCGCTCTCTCCCTCTCTCTATCCCGGGCCCCCTCTCTATCTATCTATCTATCTATCCCGAGCCCTCCCTCTCTCTCTCCCAAGACCTCCCTTTCTCTCTCTCTCTCTCTCTATACCGGGGGGGGGGGCGTTCTCTCTCTCTCTATCTATCCTGGGGCGCTGTCTATCCCGGGGCGCTCTCTCACTCTCTCTCTCTCTATCCCGGGGCTCTCCCTCTCTCTATCCAGGGGCGCTCTCTCTCTCTCTCTCTATCCAGGGGCGCGCTCTCTCTCTCTCTCTATCCCGGCGCTCACTCTCTCTCTCTCTCTCTATCCCGGGGCGTTCTCTCTCTCTCTCTCTATCCCGGGGCGCTCTCTCTCTCTCTCTATCCCGGGGCTCTCTCTCTATCTATCTATCTATCTATCTATCCCGGGGCGCTCTCTCTCTCTATCTCTATCCCGGTGTGTTCGCGCTCTCTCTCTCTCTCTCTCTCTATCCCGGGGCGCTCTCTCTATCTATCTATCTTTTTATCTATTTATCCCGGGGCGCTCTCTCGCTCTCTATTCTGTGCGGCGTGCTCTCTCTCACTCTCTCTCTCTCTATCTATCCCGGGGCGCACGCTCTCTCTCTACCCCTGGCCCTCCCTCCCTCTCTATCTATCTATTCCGAGCCCTGCCTCTCTCTCTATCTATCTATCTATCTATCCCGAGCCCTCCATCTCTCTCTATCCCGAGCTCTCCGTCTCTCTCCCCCCCCCCCCCCTCTATCTATCTATTCCGAGCCCTGCCTCTCTATCTATCTATCTATCTATCCCGAGCCCTCCATCTCTCTCTATCCCGAGCCCTCCCTCTCTCTCTCCCAAGCCCTTCCTCTCTCTCTCTCTCTCTCCCGAGCCCTCCCTTTCTCTCTCTCTCTCTATACCGGGGGGGCGTTCTCTCTCTCTCTATCTATCTATCTATCCCGGGACTCTCTCTCTATCTATCTATCCCGGGGCTCTCGCGCTCTCTCGCTCTCTCTCTCTATCCCGGGGCGCTCGCTCTCTCTATCTATCTATCCCTGGGCTCTCTCACTCTCTCTCTCTCTCTCAATCTATCCCGGGGCTCTCTCTCTCTCTCTCTCTCTCTATCTATATATCCCGGGGCGCGCTCTCTCTCTCTATCCCGGGGCGTTCTCTCTCTCTCTATCCCGGGGCTCTCTCTCTCTATCTATCTATCTATCCCCGGGGCGCTCTCTCTCTCTCTCTATCTATCTATCTATCCCGGGACGCTCTCTCTCCCTTTCCATCTATCCCGGGGCGCTCTCTCTCTCTCTCTCTCTATCTATCCCGCAGCGCGCTCTCTCACTATTTTGGGGGGCGCTCTCCCTTTCTCTCTCACTCTCTCTCTATCTATCTATCCCGGGGCGCTCTCTCTCTCTCTCTCTATCTATCCCGCGGCTCGCTCTCTCTCTCTCTATCTATCCTGGGTCGCTGTCTCTCTCTCTCTCTATCTCAGGGCTCTCTCTCTCTCTCTATCTCTATCTATCCCGGACGTTCTCTCTATCTCTCTATCTATCTATCTATCCCGGGACGCTCTCGCTCGCTCTCTCTCTCTATCCCGGGATGCACTCTCTCTCTCTCTCCTCTATCTATTTATCCCGGGGCGCTCTCTCCCTCTCTATCCCGGGGCGCTCTCTCTCTCTATCTATCCCGGGGCTATCCCTCTCTCTATCCAGGGGCGCGGTCTCTCTCTCTCTCTATCTATCCCGGGGCTCTCTCTTTCTCTCTATTCCGGGGCTCTCTCACTCTCTCTCTCTCTCTCAATCTATCCCGGGGCTCTCTCTCTCTCTCTATCTATATATCCCGGGGCGCGCTCTCTCTCTCTATCCCGGGGCGTTCTCTCTCTCTCTCTCTCTCTCTCTATCTATATATCCCGGGGCGCGCTCTCTCTCTCTATCCCGGGGCGTTCTCTCTCTCTCTATCCCGGGGCTCTCTCTCTCTATCTATCTATCTATCCCCGGGGCGCTCTCTCTCTCTCTCTATCTCTCTATCTATCCCGGGACGCTCTCTCTCCCTTTCTATCTATCCCGGGGCGCTCTCTCTCTCTCTCTCTCTATCTATCCCGGAGCGCGCTCTCTCACTATTTTGGGGGGCGCTCTCCCTCTCTCTCTCACTCTCCCTCTCTCTATCTATCCCGCGGCTCGCTCTCTCTCTCTCTATCTATCCTGGGTCGCTGTCTCTCTCTCTCTCTATCTCAGGGCTCTCTCTCTCTCTCTATCTATACCGGGACGTTCTCTCTCTCTCTATCTATCTATCCCGGACTCCCTCTCTCTCTATCCCGGACCCTTTCTCTCTCTCTCTCTATCCCGGACTCTCTCTCTCTCTCTCTCTCTCTCAGGGACATTTGCTATCTCTCTCTATCTATCCCGGACTCTCTCTCTCTCTATCCCAGACTCTCTCTCTCTTTCTCTATCCCGGACTCTCTCTCTCTCTCTCTATCCCGGACTCTCTCTCTCTATCCCGGACTCTCTCTCTCTCTCTATCCCGGACACTCTCTCTCTCTCTCTATCTATCCCGAGGCGCGCGCGCTCTCTCTCTCTCTCTCTCTATCCCGGGGCGCTCTCTCTCTTTCTCTCTCTCGCTCTATACCAGGGTGCCCCCTCTCTCTCTCTATCCCGGGGCTCTCTCTCTCACTCGATCCCGGGGCTCTCTCTCTCTCTCTCTCTCTCTCTCTATCCCGGGACTCTCTCTCTCTCTCTCTATCTATCCCGAGGCGCTCGCTCTCTCTCTCTCTCTCTCTCTCTATCCCGGGGCTGTCTCTCTCTCTCTATCCAGTGGCGCGCAATCTTTCTCTCTCTATCCCGGGGCTCTCTCTCTCTCTCTCTCTCTCTATCCCGGGGTTCTCTCTCTCTCTCTCTATCTATCTATCGATCTATCTATCTATCCCGGGTCGCTCTCTCTCTCTCTCTCTCTCTATCTCTCTCTCTATCCCGGGGCTCTCTCTCTCTATCTATCTATCTATCCCCGGGGCGCTCTCTCTCTCTCTCTCTCTCTATCTATCCCGGGACGCTCTCTCTCCCTTTCTTTCTATCCCGGGGCGCTCTCTCTCTCTCTCTCTCTATCTATCCCGGAGCGCGCTCTCTCACTATTTTGGGGGGCGCTCTCCCTCTCTCTCTCTCTATCTATCCCGCGGCTCGCTCTCTCTCTCTCTATCTATCCTGGGTCGCTGTCTCTCTCTCTCTCTATCTCAGGGCTCTCTCTCTCTCTCTATCTATACCGGGACGTTCTCTCTCTCTCTATCTATCTATCCCGGACTCCCTCTCTCTCTATCCCGGACCCTTTCTCTCTCTCTCTCTATCCCGGACTCTCTCTCTCTCTCTCTCTCTCTCAGGGACATTTGCTATCTCTCTCTATCTATCCCGGACTCTCTCTCTCTCTATCCCAGACTCTCTCTCTCTTTCTCTATCCCGGACTCTCTCTCTCTCTCTCTATCCCGGACTCTCTCTCTCTATCCCGGACTCTCTCTCTCTCTCTATCCCGGACACTCTCTCTCTCTCTCTATCTATCCCGAGGCGCGCGCGCGCTCTCTCTCTCTCTCTCTATCCCGGGGCGCTCTCTCTCTTTCTCTCTCTCGCTCTATACCAGGGTGCCCCCTCTCTCTCTCTATCCCGGGGCTCTCTCTCTCACTCGATCCCGGGGCTCTCTCTCTCTCTCTCTCTCTCTCTATCCCGGGACTCTCTCTCTCTCTCTCTATCTATCCCGAGGCGCTCGCTCTCTCTCTCTCTCTCTCTCTCTATCCCGAGGCTGTCTCTCTCTCTCTATCCAGTGGCGCGCAATCTTTCTCTCTCTATCCCGGGGCTCTCTCTCTCTCTCTCTCTCTCTATCCCGGGGTTCTCTCTCTCTCTCTCTATCTATCTATCGATCTATCTATCTATCCCGGGTCGCTCTCTCTCTCTCTCTCTCTCTATCTC
>NW_027254706.1:170993-175993 GCF_044704955.1 Pristiophorus japonicus | reverse complement strand
TCTCTCTCTCTCTCTCTATCCCAGACTCTCTCTCTCTCTCTCTCTCTATCCTGGACTCTCTCTCTTTCTCTATCCCGTACTCTCTCTCTCTCTCTCTATCCCGGACTCTCTCTCTCTCTCTATCCAGGATTCTCTCTCTCTCTCTATCCCGGAATCTATCTCTCTCTCTCTATCCCGGACACTCTCTCTCTATCTCGGACTCTCTCTCTCTCTATCTCGGACTCTCTCTCTCTCTCTATCCCAGACTCTCTCTCTCTCTCTCTCTATCCCGGACTCTCACTCTCTCTCTCTCTCTCTCTCTCTATCCCGGACTCTCTCTCTCTCTCTCTCTCTATCCCGGACTCTCTCTCTCTCTATCCCGAAATTTCTCTCTCTCTCTATCCCGGACTCTATCTCTCTCTCTCTATCCCGGGCTGTCTCTCTCTCTATCCCGGTCTCTCTCTCTCTCAAATCTCTCTCTCTCTCCCAGACTCTCTCTCTCTCTCTCTATCCAGGGCTCTCTCTCTCTCTCTCTATTCCGGACTCTCTCTCTCTCTCTCTCTCTTCTGGACTCTCTCTTTCTCTCTCTCTATCCCGGGCTCTCTCTCTCTCTCCCTCTATCTCTCTCTCTATCCTGGACTCTGTCTCTCTCTCTATCCCGGTCTCTATCTCTCTCTATCCCGGACTCTCTCTCTATCCCGGACTCTCTCTCTCTCTCTCTCTCTATCCCGGACACACTCTCTCTCTCTCTCTATCACGGACTCTCTCTCTGTCTCTGTCTCTGTCCCGGACTCTCTCTCTCTCTCTCTATCTCGGACTCTCTCTCTCTCTCTCTCACTATCTCTCCTGGACTCTCTCTCTCTCTGTCTATCTCTCTCTCTATCCCGGACTCTCTCTCTCTCTTTCTATCCCGGATTCTCTCTCTTTCTATACTGGACTCTCTCTCTTTCTATCCCGGACTCTCTCTCTTTCTATCCCGGACTCTCTCTCTTTCTATCCCGGACTCTCTCTCTTTCTATCCCGGACTCTCTCTCTCTCTCTCTATCCCGGACTCTCTCTCTCTCTCTCTATCCCGGACTCTCTCTCTCTATCCCGGAGTCTCTCTCTCTCGAAATCCCGGACTCTCTGTCTATCTATCCCAGACTCTCTCTCTATCTCTCTCTCTATCCCGGACTCTCTCTCTCTCTCTCTTTCCCGGACTCTCTCTCTCTCTCTATCTCCCTATCTCCCTCTCTCTCTCTATCCCGGACTCTCTCTCTCTCTTCTCTCTCTATCACAGGCTCTCTCTCTCTCTCTCTCTTTCTCTTTCTATCTATCTATCTATCCCGGGACTCACTCTTTTTCTCTCTCTCTCCCGGGACGCTCTCTCTCTCTCTCTCTCTCTCTCTATCTATATATCTATCTATCCCGGGGCGCTCTCTCTCTCTCTCTCTCTCTCTATCTATCCAGGGACTCTCTCTCTCTCTATCCTGGGACGCTCTCTCTCTCTCTATCCTGGGACGCTCTCTCTCTCTCTATATATCTAATTATATATCTATCTATCCCGGGGCGTTCTCTCTCTCTCTCTATCTATCTATCCCAGGGCGCTCTCTCTCTCTCTCTCTCTCTCTCTCGCTCTCGCTCTGTACCAGGGTGCTCTCTCTCTCTCTCTCTCTATCGATCTATCCCGGGGCGTTCTCTCTATCTCTCTATCTGTACCGGGGGGCGTTCTCTCTCTATCTATCTATCCCTGGACGCTCTCTCTCTCTCTCTTTCTATCAATCTATCTCCCTCTCTCTCTCTATATCCCAGACTCTCTCTCTCTCTCTCTATCCCAGACTCTCTATCCCGGACTCTCTCTCTCTGTCCCGGACTCTCTCTCTCTCTTCTCTCTCTCTATCCCGGAGTCTCTCTCTCTCTCTCTTTCTATCGCGGACTCTCTCTCTCTCTCTCTATCCTGGACACTCTCTCTTTCTCTATCCCGTACTCTCTCTCTCTCTATCCCGGACTCTCTCTCTCTCTCTCTCTATCCCGGACTCTCTCTCTCTCTCTCTATCTCGGACTCTCTCTCTCTCTCTATCTCGGACTCTCTCTCTCTCTATCCCGGATTCTCTCTCTCTCTCTCTCTATCCCGGACTCTCTTTCTTTCTATCCCGGACTCTCTTTCTTTCTATCCCGGATTCTCTCTCTTTCTATCGCGGACTCTCTCTCTTTCTATCCCGAACTCTCTCTCTCTCTCTATCCCGGACTCTCTCTCTCTCTATCCCGGACTCTCTCTCTCTCTCTATCCCGGACTCTCTCTCTCTCTCTCTATCCTGGACTCTCTCTCTCTCTCTATCCTGGACTCTCTCTCTTTCTCTATCCCGTACTCTCTCTCTCTCTATCCCGGACTCTCTCTCTCTCTCTCTCTCTCTATCCCAGACTCTCTATCTCTCTCTCTATCCCGGACTCTCTCTCTCTCTATCCTGGACTCTCTCTCTTTCTATCCCGGACTCTCTCTCTTTCTATCCCGGACTCTCTCTCTTTCTATGCCGGACTCTCTCTCTTTCTATCCCGGACTCTCTCTCTTTCTATCCCGGACTCTCTCTCTTTCTATCCCGGACTCTCTCTCTCTCTCTCTATCTATCTATCTCTCTCTCTATCTATCCCGGACTCCCTCTCTCTCTATCCCCGACTCTCTCTCTCTCTCTCTCTATCCCGGACTCTCTCTATCTCTCTCTCTCTATCCCGGACTCTCTCTCTCTCTCTCTCTCTCTCTCTATCCCGGACTCTCTCTCTATCCCGGAATCTCTCTCTATCTCCCTCTCTCTCCCGGACTCTCTCTCTCTCTATCCCGGACTCTCTCTCTCTCTCTCTCTCTCTCTATATCCCGGACTCTGTCTCTCTCTTCTCTATCTCTATCCCGGACTCTCTCTCTCTCTCTCTCTCTCTCACGGACTCTCTCTATCTCTCTCTCTCTCTCTGTCTCCTGGACTCGCTCTGTCTTTCTCTATCTTTCTTTCTATCTATCCCGGACTCTCTCTCCTCTCTCTCTGTCTCTCTCTTCTCTTTCTCTATCCCGGACTCTCTCTCTATCTCTCTCTCTCTCTCTCTCTCGCTATCTCTCTCTCTCTCTCTGTCTATCTCTCTCTCTATCTATCCCGGACTCTCTCTCTCTCTCTCTATCCCGGACTCTCTCTCTCTCTATCCCGGACTCTATCCCGGACTCTCTCTCTCTGTATCCCGGACTCACTCTCTCTATCTAGGACTCTCTCTCTCTCTCTCTCTCTATCCCGGACTCTCTCTCTCTCTCTATCCCGGACTCTCTCTCTGTCTCTGTCCCGGACTGTCTCTCTCTCTCTCTCTCTCTCTATCCCGGACACTCTCTCTCTCTCTCTCTCTCTATCCCGGACTCTATCTCTCTCTCTATCCTGGATTCTCTCTCTCTCTCTCTTCTCTCTCTGTATCCCGGACTCTCTCTCTCTCTCTCTCTCTATCCCGGACTCTCTCTCTGTCCCGGACTCTCTCTCTCTCTCTCTCTCTCTATCCCGGACACTCTCTCTCTCTCTCTATCCCGGACTCTATCTCTCTCTCTCTATCTCGGACTCTCTCTCTCTCTATATCCCAGACTCTCTCTCTCTCTCTATCCTGGATTCTCTCTCTCTCTCTCTATCCTGGACTCTCTCTCTCTCTCTCTATCCCAGACTCTCTCTCTCTCTATCCTGGACTCTCTCTCTTTCTCTATCCCGTACTCTCTCTCTCTCTCTCTATCCCGGACTCTCTCTCTCTCTCTATCCCGGATTCTCTCTCTCTCTCTATCCCGGAATCTATCTCTCTCTCTCTATCCCGGACACTCTCTCTCTATCTCGGACTCTCTCTCTCTCTATCTCGGACTCTCTCTTTCTCTCTATCCTGGACTCTCTCTCTCTCTATCCCAGACTCTCTCTCTCTCTCTCTATCCCGGACTCTCTCTCTCTCTCTCTCTCTCTCTATCCCGGACTCTCTCTCTCTCTCTCTCTATCCCGGACTCTATCTCTCTCTCTCTATTCCGGTCTCTCTCACTCAAATCTCTCTCTCTCTCCCAGACTCTCTCTCTCTCTCTCTCTCTCTCTCTCTATCCAGGGCTCTCTCTCTCTCTCTCTATCCCGGACTCTCTCTCTCTCTCTCTCTATCCCGGACTCTCTCTCTCTATCCCGGACTCTCTCTCTCTCTCTCTCTCTCTCTATCCCGGACTCTCTCTCTCTCTCTCTGTCTATCCCGGACTCTCTATCCCGAACTCTCTCTATCTCTCTCTCTCCCGGACTCTCTCTGTCTTTCTCTCTCTTCTGGACTCTCTCTTTCTCTCTCTCTATCCCGGGCTCTCTCTCTCTCTCCCTCTATCTCTCTCTCTATCCTGGACTCTGTCTCTCTCTCTATCCCGGTCTCTATCTCTCTCTATCCCGGACTCTCTCTCTATCCCGGACTCTCTCTCTCTCTCTCTCTCTCTATCCCGGACACACTCTCTCTCTCTCTCTATCCCGGACACTCTCTCTCTCTCTCTGTCTCTGTCTCTGTCCCGGACTCTCTCTCTCTCTATCTATCTCGGACTCTCTCTCTCTCTCTCTCACTATCTCTCCTGGACTCTCTCTCTCTCTGTCTATCTCTCTCTCTATCCCGGACTCTCTCTCTCTCTTTCTATCCCGGATTCTCTCTCTTTCTATACTGGACTCTCTCTCTTTCTATCCCGGACTCTCTCTCTTTCTATCCCGGACTCTCTCTCTTTCTATATCCCGGACTCTCTCTCTCTCTCTATCCCGGACTCTCTCTCTCTCTCTCTATCCCGGACTCTCTCTCTCTATCCCGGAGTCTCTCTCTCTCGAAATCCCGGACTCTCTGTCTATCTATCCCAGACTCTCTCTCTATCTCTCTCTCTATCCCGGACTCTCTCTCTCTCTCTCTTTCCCGGACTCTCTCTCTCTCTCTATCTCCCTATCTCCCTCTCTCTCTCTATCCCGGACTCTCTCTCTATCCCGGACTCTCTGTCTTTCTATTCCGGACTCTCTGTCTTTCTATCCCGGACTCTC
>NW_027254706.1:160993-165993 GCF_044704955.1 Pristiophorus japonicus | reverse complement strand
TATCCCTGGACGCTCTCTTTTTCTCCCTCTCTATCTATCCCGGGGCGCTCTCTCTCTGTATCTATCTATCTATCCCGGGGCGCGCGCTCTCTCTCTCTCTCTATCTCTCTATCCCGGACTCTCTCTCTCTGTCCCGGACTCTCTCTCTCTCTCTATCTATCTATCTCTCTCTCTCTCTATCCCGGACTCTCTCTCTCTCTCTATCCCAGACCCTCTCTCTCTCTTATCTCTCTCTATCCCGGACTTTCTCTCTCTCTCTCTCTATCCCGGACACTCTCTCTCTCTCTCAGGGACATTTTCTATCTCTCTCTATCTATCCCAGACTCTCTCTCTCTCTCTCTCTATCCCAGACTCTCTCTCTCTTTCTCTATCCCGGACTCTCTCTCTCTCTCGCTATCCCGGACACTCTCTCTCTCTCTCTCTCTATCCCGGACTCTCTCTCTCTATCCCGGACTCTCTCTCTCTATCTCTCTCTCTATCCCAGACTCTCTATCCCTGACTCTATCTCTCTCTCTCTATCCCAGGCTGTCTCTCTCTCTCTCTATCCCGGACTCTCTCTCTCTATATCCCGGACACTCTCTCTCTATCTCTCTCTATATCCCGGATACTCTCTCTCTCTCTCTCTATCCCGGACTCTCTCTCACACGGACTCTCTCTCTCTCCCAGACTCTCTCTCTCTATCCAGGGCTCTCTCTCTCTCTCTATCCCGGACACTCTCTCTCTCTCTCTCTATCCCGGACACTCTCTCTCTCTCTCTCTATCCCGGACTCTATTTCTCTCTCTATCCCGGGCTCTCTCTCTCTCTCTCTATCCCGGACTCTCTCTCTCTCTATAGCCCAGGTACTCTCTCTCTATCCCGGACTCTCTCTCCCGGACTGTCCCTCTCTCTCTATCTCTATCTATCCCGGACTCTCTTTCTCTCTCTCTCTATCCCAGACTCTCTCTCTCTATCTATCCCGGACTCTCTCTCTCTCTCTCTCTCTATCCCAGACTCTCTCTCTCTCTATCCCCGACTCTCTCTCTCTCTATCCCGGACTCTCTCTCTCTCTCTCTCTATCCCGGACTCTCTCTCGCTCTCTCTCTCTTTCTCTCTATCCCGGAATCTCTCTCTATCTCCCTCTCTCTCCCGGACTCTCTCTCTCTCTATCCCGGACTCTCTCTCTCTCTCTCTCTCTCTCTCTCTATATCGCGGACTCTGTCTCTCTCTTCTCTATCTCTATCCCGGACTCTCTCTCTCTCTCTCTCTCCCGGACTCTCTCTATCTCTCTCTCTCTCTCTGTCTCCTGGACTCTCTCTGTCTTTCTCTATCTTTCTTTCTATCTATCCCGGACTCTCTCTCCTCTCTCTCTGTCTCTCTCTTCTCTTTCTCTATCCCGGACTCTCTCTCTATCTCTCTCTCTCTCGCTATCTCTCTCTCTCTCTCTGTCTATCTCTCTCTCTATCCCGGACTCTCTCTCTCTATCTATCCCGTACTCTCTCTCTCTCTCTATCTATCCCGGACTCTCTCTCTCTCTCTCTATCCCGGACTCTCTCTCTCTCTCTCTATCCCGGACTCTCTCTCTCTCTGTCCCGGACTCTATCCCGGACTCTCTCTCTCTGTATCCCGGACTCACTCTCTCTATCTAGGACTCTCTCTCTCTCTCTCTCTCTCTATCCCGGACTCTCTCTCTCTCTCTATCCCGGACTCTCTCTCTGTCTCTGTCCCGGCTGTCTCTCTCTCTCTCTCTCTCTCTCTATCCCGGACACTCTCTCTCTCTCTCTCTCTCTCTATCCCGGACTCTATCTCTCTCTCTATCCTGGACACTCTCTCTCTCTCTCTATCCCGGACTCTATCTCTCTCTCTCTATCTCGGACTCTCTCTCTCTCTATATCCCAGACTCTCTCTCTCTCTCTATCCTGGATTCTCTCTCTCTCTCTCTATCCTGGACTCTCTCTCTCTCTCTCTATCCCAGACTCTCTCTCTCTCTCTCTCTCTATCCTGGACTCTCTCTCTTTCTCTATCCCGTACTCTCTCTCTCTCTCTCTATCCCGGACTCTCTCTCTCTCTCTATCCAGGATTCTCTCTCTCTCTCTATCCCGGAATCTATCTCTCTCTCTCTATCCCGGACACTCTCTCTCTATCTCGGACTCTCTCTCTCTCTATCTCGGACTCTCTCTCTCTCTCTATCCCAGACTCTCTCTCTCTCTCTCTCTATCCCGGACTCTCACTCTCTCTCTCTCTCTCTCTCTCTCTATCCCGGACTCTCTCTCTCTCTCTCTCTCTATCCCGGACTCTCTCTCTCTCTATCCCGAAATTTCTCTCTCTCTCTATCCCGGACTCTATCTCTCTCTCTCTATCCCGGGCTGTCTCTCTCTCTATCCCGGTCTCTCTCTCTCTCAAATCTCTCTCTCTCTCCCAGACTCTCTCTCTCTCTCTCTATCCAGGGCTCTCTCTCTCTCTCTCTATTCCGGACTCTCTCTCTCTCTCTCTCTCTTCTGGACTCTCTCTTTCTCTCTCTCTATCCCGGGCTCTCTCTCTCTCTCCCTCTATCTCTCTCTCTATCCTGGACTCTGTCTCTCTCTCTATCCCGGTCTCTATCTCTCTCTATCCCGGACTCTCTCTCTATCCCGGACTCTCTCTCTCTCTCTCTCTCTATCCCGGACACACTCTCTCTCTCTCTCTATCACGGACTCTCTCTCTGTCTCTGTCTCTGTCCCGGACTCTCTCTCTCTCTCTCTATCTCGGACTCTCTCTCTCTCTCTCTCACTATCTCTCCTGGACTCTCTCTCTCTCTGTCTATCTCTCTCTCTATCCCGGACTCTCTCTCTCTCTTTCTATCCCGGATTCTCTCTCTTTCTATACTGGACTCTCTCTCTTTCTATCCCGGACTCTCTCTCTTTCTATCCCGGACTCTCTCTCTTTCTATCCCGGACTCTCTCTCTTTCTATCCCGGACTCTCTCTCTCTCTCTCTATCCCGGACTCTCTCTCTCTCTCTCTATCCCGGACTCTCTCTCTCTATCCCGGAGTCTCTCTCTCTCGAAATCCCGGACTCTCTGTCTATCTATCCCAGACTCTCTCTCTATCTCTCTCTCTATCCCGGACTCTCTCTCTCTCTCTCTTTCCCGGACTCTCTCTCTCTCTCTATCTCCCTATCTCCCTCTCTCTCTCTATCCCGGACTCTCTCTCTCTCTTCTCTCTCTATCACAGGCTCTCTCTCTCTCTCTCTCTTTCTCTTTCTATCTATCTATCTATCCCGGGACTCACTCTTTTTCTCTCTCTCTCCCGGGACGCTCTCTCTCTCTCTCTCTATCTATATATCTATCTATCCCGGGGCGCTCTCTCTCTCTCTCTCTCTCTATCTATCCAGGGACTCTCTCTCTCTCTATCCTGGGACGCTCTCTCTCTCTCTATCCTGGGACGCTCTCTCTCTCTCTATATATCTAATTATATATCTATCTATCCCGGGGCGTTCTCTCTCTCTCTCTATCTATCTATCCCAGGGCGCTCTCTCTCTCTCTCTCTCTCTCTCTCGCTCTCGCTCTGTACCAGGGTGCTCTCTCTCTCTCTCTCTCTATCGATCTATCCCGGGGCGTTCTCTCTATCTCTCTATCTGTACCGGGGGGCGTTCTCTCTCTATCTATCTATCCCTGGACGCTCTCTCTCTCTCTCTTTCTATCAATCTATCTCCCTCTCTCTCTCTATATCCCAGACTCTCTCTCTCTCTCTCTATCCCAGACTCTCTATCCCGGACTCTCTCTCTCTGTCCCGGACTCTCTCTCTCTCTTCTCTCTCTCTATCCCGGAGTCTCTCTCTCTCTCTCTTTCTATCGCGGACTCTCTCTCTCTCTCTCTATCCTGGACACTCTCTCTTTCTCTATCCCGTACTCTCTCTCTCTCTATCCCGGACTCTCTCTCTCTCTCTCTCTATCCCGGACTCTCTCTCTCTCTCTCTATCTCGGACTCTCTCTCTCTCTCTATCTCGGACTCTCTCTCTCTCTATCCCGGATTCTCTCTCTCTCTCTCTCTATCCCGGACTCTCTTTCTTTCTATCCCGGACTCTCTTTCTTTCTATCCCGGATTCTCTCTCTTTCTATCGCGGACTCTCTCTCTTTCTATCCCGAACTCTCTCTCTCTCTCTATCCCGGACTCTCTCTCTCTCTATCCCGGACTCTCTCTCTCTCTCTATCCCGGACTCTCTCTCTCTCTCTCTATCCTGGACTCTCTCTCTCTCTCTATCCTGGACTCTCTCTCTTTCTCTATCCCGTACTCTCTCTCTCTCTATCCCGGACTCTCTCTCTCTCTCTCTCTCTCTATCCCAGACTCTCTATCTCTCTCTCTATCCCGGACTCTCTCTCTCTCTATCCTGGACTCTCTCTCTTTCTATCCCGGACTCTCTCTCTTTCTATCCCGGACTCTCTCTCTTTCTATGCCGGACTCTCTCTCTTTCTATCCCGGACTCTCTCTCTTTCTATCCCGGACTCTCTCTCTTTCTATCCCGGACTCTCTCTCTCTCTCTCTATCTATCTATCTCTCTCTCTATCTATCCCGGACTCCCTCTCTCTCTATCCCCGACTCTCTCTCTCTCTCTCTCTATCCCGGACTCTCTCTATCTCTCTCTCTCTATCCCGGACTCTCTCTCTCTCTCTCTCTCTCTCTCTATCCCGGACTCTCTCTCTATCCCGGAATCTCTCTCTATCTCCCTCTCTCTCCCGGACTCTCTCTCTCTCTATCCCGGACTCTCTCTCTCTCTCTCTCTCTCTCTATATCCCGGACTCTGTCTCTCTCTTCTCTATCTCTATCCCGGACTCTCTCTCTCTCTCTCTCTCTCTCACGGACTCTCTCTATCTCTCTCTCTCTCTCTGTCTCCTGGACTCGCTCTGTCTTTCTCTATCTTTCTTTCTATCTATCCCGGACTCTCTCTCCTCTCTCTCTGTCTCTCTCTTCTCTTTCTCTATCCCGGACTCTCTCTCTATCTCTCTCTCTCTCTCTCTCTCGCTATCTCTCTCTCTCTCTCTGTCTA